>NW_010262015.1:0-5041 GCF_000690775.1 Eurypyga helias | reverse complement strand
TGATTCTATGATTATTTTCCCAGGGAAAAAGGGAAAACAGCCCTTAAGAGAAACAAGCACATAACCTTTGCATTGCTGGCACTTTGCCGAGCCCAAGGGCTGCACTTAATTTACATATAAATGTGCCCAGGATTTTAATCAGAGATTCATGCACTCTTGTTACTTTTCACTTACAGTGTTTGTAATGCACGTGGTGCATTGGCGAATCGCACAGAGCAAAAGTACTTGGAGGAGTGCAGTGGCTTTTTGGATTGATGGCTGGCTTTATTTCTGAGGCTGCCCTGGGCACGCAGAAGTGCTGGCTTCAGACCTTCAGAGTTACTGCAAAATCTGGCTGCGGGTGACTAAAGAGCTGGCTTAGAGACTGCTTGGTTGGATTTCAGCTGCCTCGTGTAGAAATGCCGTAGTGCCTCCGTGGCGTAGCATCCCGGTGGGTGGGAACATCTGTTTTTCCTGCCTCGTTCAGAAATGCATCTGCAAAATCTTGGAACTTTTGGGGGTTTAATTACTTTGAAATCTTCAGGATTGCTGCTGGTGTTTCTTCTTCTTGATTTGTTTAGCTGAGGCATCATTACCTTGTTCATGTTTCTCTTCTAATTGGCAGGCAGCTGGGAAGAGAGCACCAGAAACGCTGTCCAAGAAAAGCCTTAGAGCTGCTCCCAAATGCCTCTCCTTCCCTCTGCTCTCCTGGAACTGAAAACAAAGTTTTGTCTTTCTTTAGTATCTGTTAATATCTATAAGCTTTCAAGTCAGTGAGGTCTTTTCTGAATTTGTTGCTGTCTTATCCAGGGATATTCTCGGCCTTTCCCATACTTTCACTCAGCTAAAGTGAGGAAGAGCCTACCTATGGACTGCCCCAGGGAATACTGTGCAGCCCCTGAAGCCAGCTCTGTCAGCCTTTTTCCTTTCATGCCATAGTGATGAAGCAGCAGTGCTGATAATCAACTGTCATCATTAATCTTCAGAGTTAACACCTCATATGAAGATGAAGTTCGACATCCATCTGGAAGGTGTCACCCATGCCTACGTGGAGAGATTGGTTAAATATTCGGGCAGCATGTGTATTCATGTGGGTACTACCTTTAGACCCATATTTGGGTAGACAGCAAGGAGGCACTTTGTGGAGGACATTCGAGAGCGTGGTAGAAGGTGTTCCTGGGGCAATGGGGTGGTTTCCACATGGAAAACCTGAAAGCGAACAAAGACCTTCTTATTTATCAAGCTGCTGTGTGGTGGTGACAGGTGAAATGACAAGACGTATCGAGCAAAAGGAATTAATTTATATCTGGGACCTTTTAATAAATCAAAAGTAAAAAGAAGAACCAGTCTAGCAGACCCGTTGGCAGTTGCTAACACTTGTTCAATGATCCTTTCCTTCTGAAATACAGAAATGGAAAGTAACTGTTGCCAGGAGTCATAAAATGAAGAAATGACTCAGAAGATAGATTTATTATCAGCTCAGTATTGGTGAAATTCAGCTTCATAAACAGAGGTTAATCTGCTAAAACCTGTGCTCTCACTAGGGGAAAGCCCTACTTATTTCAAATTTTGCTTAAGGATCTAAAATAATTCTTCTTGTCTTCTGAATAAATCAACAGCTCTAGGAGGACTAATGTTCATCATTGTTTTGCCTTATCCTTGCCCACATGGATTTTCTTTTCTTTCTTTCTTTCCATGGGCTGTCATTTATGAGAAAGAGCTCTTCTCATCCCTGTGATGTAATTTCTCTTCTGGACTTCTAGGCTTTTTCATCACAGTTCACTACATATTTCACCCATGTTTCTACAGAAAGTCATTATGTAGCACAGGTTGCTGCTGACAAGAATATTTAGAATACACGCAGCCATTGTTCTCTAGTGCTGCGTTGCTCACCTTTGTTCGGTGAGTAATATAGCTCAGCAAAAAGAACATGGATCTGATGTTAGTAGGAAAAGACCTAAGGTCATACATGGCTGGAATTGCTACTGCTCCTTTCACCTTCCTCTCTATGATGTGGGTGATCAAATCATAGGAAAATACTAGTCAATTCAAGCCAGCATTAAAAACATAATAAACCAACCAAAATTAAAAAAAAAAAAATATTTAGAACATTAAAAAGATGTGTCCTGTAAGACAAGTGCAATTACATCAGACAAATCTGAGCAGTGTGATGGGTTCTGAGCCACCTCCTGCCCAGAGCAGAGTTGGATGGGGGATGCCAGGATCCAGGGCCTGACTGCCTGCGGACAGGCAGCATTCCTTCTTCTCCATGGGCTTCTCTGTCTTACGCGAGGGTTGGTAATCCCTTAGGACAGAAGTTACCTCATTCGCCTCTTGCTGCTGCCCCTCATGAAAGAAGTCTAGTAAGTTTGCCAGTAAACTTCAGCACAGAATGTGTTCTGCTGCGTAATGTCCGGGCAGGTTTGCACCGAGGCTGTTCATATTGTTAGACATTGGAAGCTCAATCAGGCCATTAAGTCCATCCTGTCTGCTCTGTCTCAGGAGCAAAGGGCCATCATTTTCATGGCTGCTCTTCAGGAAATGGAATAGACTTACTAGTTAGCTTTTAAAGCAAAGGTCTTGTCTGAATCCAGTGTCATAAAGGGATTAATTGCTGGTATCATCTAAAAAGCCAGATTTGATGCGTAACATGTAAGACTGAGGCTGGGGAATAATGCAGAAAATTATACCTGAACTTTACATACCCCGTTAAGAAGGATTCCCAGTAGGACTGGTGAGGAGGATTCCTTCTTGGCAGCCCATGCTCTGCAGAGTGGCTGAGCACAGAGCCTGCCCCTTCCTTAGCATTGCCCAAAGCCTACACAAAACACCCCTCTACGTATTCTAGTGTCTTGAAAACTTTTCTGAGACTTCAGACTGTCACAGGAACTTTCAGTGCAGTCTGATACTGAAAAATAATCCAAAACCCAGAAAGATATGCACATCCCTTATTAGTGCTGATCTTAGAGCACCTCTTTGCTCAGTGATTAACTGATCATGTTGTTCTAAGAGCATTGAGCACATCTGAGGCTAAATTCATGTTTCTTGTGTTCCTGTCTTGCCCTACAATTTCTACACTGGTTTACATCTACTAATGACATGACTTGGTGGTCTGCAAACTGTCCTTTTTAGTATTTCTCAAGCTTGAGATCCACTGTATTCATATGTCACCCAAGATTTAATAATGCGGTATTAGGAGGGGAAAACGTTCATGATAGATGTGTCGCAGAAGTGGTGGGAATGTGCATTTGCTTATTTTGATGCTGCTGCTGATGTGTGTGGTACTGGTGTATTTGGTCCTCTGTGCATTTATGGTGGGTGCTCAAATCAGTGGAGGTTTGGACTATGCAAATACGAGCAGGTCTTCAAGTGCTAGGAAATGGTTCTGGTTTTAGGGCCCTTCATCTGTTTTTACAAAAGTTGTCATGGTTTTGGTGCTCGTGTCAGGAGGAGGATGGATTCCTAAATCACTTTAGACATAAATGAGGTTGATTTAAGTCCTTCACGTCAGGAACTGTGAGGGCATGGGGGTTGTGCTTAGATGGGGGGACAGGTCCCATGCCTCTCTCTGGCTCTCTTATACAGAAACACACTTTCTCTTGTGGTTCCTTAGGACCAGGTAGGAAACCAGATGGTATTTTCTTACACCAATAAGTAAAGTGTCCAAATCTATCCTTCCTCTGTATTACAAGAGGATAGACTGGTTGTCTAAGAGCTTCTACTATGAGAGCTTTTGATTGTTGTTATCCAGGATTTTGGCATTGTGCAGTGAGTGGTCTCATTATTAACTTTACCATCTATTTTCTTAATTTGGATGGATTTTTTTGAAACTGTCACCTAGGTTTTCTTTATTTGCAAGGGCACTGGCAGGAACTTGAGAAGCCACTTTCTCTTGTGCAGTTCATTGTCAGTGGGGATATCCCTCTCTACCAAAGTTTATACATATTTGCATCACCAGCAGGAAATGATGGTGTTTCTTCTGCCAGCTGCAGTCCCAGCAAAGAATTGGTTATTAGGACACTTATGAAAAGCTGTTTTCTTTACCTCCCACCCTGAATTTCTTGTGACAAAGGATTGAGATGTTGGTCAGGGTTCAGGAAACAATGCCCGAGTTCAAGTTTCTGTTTTAATTTTATGCACAATTTCAATTTTTCTAAGGGTGGAACATTTGTTTTATGTTGAACATATTTTGTAGTACAGCCAAATCAAAGTTGTGATGTTTCATTGAACCTATTCCTGAGATCCTCTGCTTGCTGCTTTTCTGCAGGAGTTATCTACACAGCAGATATTCTTGACCGGGAGACGACCAAATCCTACTGGTTGACAGTGTATGCGACTGATCACGGTGTCGTCCCACTCTACGCTACCATTGAAGTCTACATTGAAGTGGAGGATGTGAATGACAATGCCCCTCTCACCTCGGAACCAATCTATTACCCATCTGTTATGGAAAACTCCCCAAAGGATGTATCTGTCATCCAGATCCAAGCCCAGGACCCTGACTCCACCACAAATGAAAAACTGACTTATCGGATTACAAGTGGAAATCCACAGAACTTCTTTGTAATCAATCCCAAAACAGGTAACAAAATCCTTCTGCCTTAGGGTGGTGGGAAAATGTAATTTAAATGTTTATCAGCTTGCTCTCCTTCAGGGTTCAATGACGTTGTGTTGCTTTCTAAGCCTCTGTTTTCTGGTTAGTTACGTGTCTAAAGCATCTTGCATGTGTCTGAAGCATCCTCTTTTGCAGCCGTACATGAGTTCAGTGGCAGATGACGTGCTGCAGATGTGCAGTCCCTCTTCTGTGGGTCACGAACAGCTTGTTGTGGTTTAAGCCCAGATGGAAACAGAGCACCACACGGCTGCTCACTCAGTCTTGCCTGCAGTGGGGTGGGGAGGAGGAAATCTAAGGAAAGGCTCGTGGGTCAAGACAAGGACAGGGAGGGCTCACTCACCAGTTCTGGTCCCGGGCAAAACAGACTCGACTTGGGGAAGAAAAATCAATTTAATTTGTTACTAATTAAATCAGAGTAAGGTGATAAGAACTAAAACCAAATCTTAA
>NW_010262014.1:0-7276 GCF_000690775.1 Eurypyga helias | reverse complement strand
CGGTGTTCGCGCGGGGCGGTGTTCGCGCGGGGCGGCTTCGAAGCGACCGCACCACACGCTTCCTCATGGTCGGTGCGCGCTGGCGCTCCCGCAGCGGGGCAGGCTCCAGAGCCTTCCCGGCGGGAGAGAGCGACTGCGGCTCCTCTCGAGACATCAGCGCCAAGAAAACGCTTCTCTTCGTGACAAGGGAATAAAATCTCAGATCCTTCGTTCTCATTAACTTCCTTGAACCGCTGGCTGGTGTTTTCACTTGTAACGTCTGATTCTCCTTCTCCCACCCACTCTTCCCAGAGCAATCATGTTTGAAATCAAGAAGATCTGCTGCATCGGTGCGGGTTATGTCGGTGGGCCAACCTGTAGTGTTATTGCACAGATGTGTCCCAACATCCAGGTTACCGTTGTGGATGTCAACGAGGCCAGAATCAACGCCTGGAATTCGGATGCGCTCCCCATCTATGAGGTGAATGTCTCTTGCTGTTGTCTCTTCTTCCAGCCACTGTTGCATTTGCTTCTTACCCGCCACATGGCAATTGCCACATGGCCCCCTTCTGAAGCCTGAGACGTATGGCACGGTGATGGCCTTCAAAAAGAGTATTTTGGAACAGCAGCTTGTCACTACTGTTCATTAAACCAGATTGTTGAAATCCCTTAATATGGCTGGTGCAGGCAGATATTTAAGGATAATACGTGAAAGGCCTAGGAAGGAAAAATGCCATTGTGTATATAGTGAATTCTGCTAAATCATGCTGACTTTCTTTTAGGACCTAATTTAATCATAATTAGTCCTCTTACTGAGTTACAGATACCCGCTGTGTCGTAACGTAACATGGATGTGTAATACTGGGTGGTAAGGTTTATTCCCATTCTGAATGCTGCTGAAATCCAGTCTATGCTGCCCATCGTACCCATGTTGTAAGATGGGGACAGTCATGTTCCTGATTCACTTCTACCGTAAACCTCCAATCTGGCCTGGCAAGACTAGGTCTGATAAAAACTAGTTTTAATGGTATCCTGCTATCATTCCTTCATTACAGGATGACTTTAATTTGAAGATATATAAAGCATTTTTCGATTTTGCTTCTCTTCCCATTTGTTACTTTTCACTCCTAAAGAATAGGGTTGGGGTGTTTTTCTTCATCTCTTCATCTTTTCAAGAGACAGAGTTTGTATAGGTTTGAGTTCTTTAATGGAAGTGAAACTTCCCTTCACTTGGCTCCCAAAGACAAGGCATGTTGCCTGGTACTAACAGTTGCTCTTTTGCTATAAGAAGTTTTCTGAGTCCTGTCTATGCTGTAATGCTAATGTAGGGTTTTTTCCTCTTAAAACCAAACCTATACTATGACTCTTCAAATGAAGATGAATAGATCTCCTTTGTCATACATTTTCAAAGGAAAATGTGTATAATGCTTGGATTAGCAGGTGAGACATGAATAAAGGTCATGAAAGCAAAGACACTGTTGTCTATGAACACTTAGACTGAATGAGTTAAAGCAGAGCTAGTCTTGGCATGGTTCAGACCCCCAAACTCACAACATCTGTTTCCTGGAATGGTGTCCTCCGCTTACAAAGAATGTACGAAAACTGCCAAGAATTAGTTCAGACAGTTGCAAAATTGAGTCATTGCACAGTGAGGATTTTTGTATTTTTTTTTGTTTATTCCAGTGTCAGAAATTGTCTAGTGGGCTGCCTTTCTATTTACATCCCAGTAAAACCATAGTTGGAACACTCAATGGGTTGTAACACGTGTTATCCTGCCTGTGCTGACCTTTGTTTACCTTTTAAGTAGGTGTTTGGTATAAAGTGAGACAGCCAAAGTCCCTTGCACGAGAGATTCTGCTTTGTTTTCCTGTCTCTTCCCAGTGAACCGTTGTCTTTCTGGCACTTACTCAGATAGCTCATGTCATGATGGGCGTCTCAGGTTGGAGATCTGATTGCCAGGTTACAGTACCTGATTTTATTTTTCAAGCAAGAAGTAAAGTCATAAATAAAAGAAGCCAGCTAGCTTAGAATGCTCTACAACGTTATTTAACTAATATGGAGGGGTGCTCATGTACACATGACCTCCTGCTCCTCTTGTCTGTGTGGAGGTGTTAAAGGAAGGGGAAGTGTTCTGGCACGGTACGTGTCTTTGGTAAGAATTTTCTCTAATTATGCCTGTGATTCTTCCATGCTGCAGTTTTGGTGCCACAATAAATTTAATCTCGTCCAGACAGGAGTGGTGGCCAAAAGGAGAATGGTCTTTATCTCCTGTGTGTCTCCACTGCCTTTCTTTCACTGGATCTGGGCTTGCTGATTTGGAGTAGGACTTCTGTGGCTTTCTTTTGTGTGCTGAATCAGTTCTAGATCTGATCTTGGAAAGATCTGAAAGAGTTGGGACCACCTCTTGTTTGCAGCCTAGGAAATACTGTAAGACTTTACTACTTAAGTCTACTTAACCTCACTCTACAGGTATTTCTTTCCTTGTTGCTCCTGGTAGTAGAATTGAGCATGGGAATAACTGGTGGTGCAGACAACAGCTCAGTGTGGCTGAAAGTTTCAACATTTTGAGGGTTTTGAAAAAGAGGGCTTTTTTCGCTGTGTGAATTTATACAAGCGTTACTTTACGTCTGGCAGACTGAAAACGTGCCACACAGAGCAAAAAGTCTGTCTGAAACAACACGCTGTTTGCTTGGGCATGCAGTGTACTGTTCTTCTGACTGCATTAACCCTAACTGCTTTTTCTGCCTCTCTTTCAGCCAGGGTTAAAAGAAGTGGTAGAGTCCTGTCGCGGAAGAAACCTCTTCTTTTCCACCAGTATTGACGATGCCATCAGGGAAGCTGATCTTGTATTTATTTCTGTAAGTTTTGGGGGAGAAGGTGGTTGTGTGTGTCTTGTAAAATCGTTACGTTGCTCTTACGTTAGGAAGAGACTTCTGTTTCGTCACACAGATTCAGTTAGCAGTGTCATGCCATTGTGTCACAGTTCTCTCCTTGTCTGAGTACTCTGGGAAAACTGTTATGTAAGATTATTTTTTTTAATTTGGATCTGTTTCTTATAGCCAGTGGAATGTTTGACAAACGTACAGGCTCCAAGTTGATTATGTTGATGTTCAGCTTGGTTAGATGTGGGGGGTCTTAGAGTGGAATATAGTGCAGATCTGTCATTGTAGTGTACTGCTGACATCCATGGGACCTTTTGATATGGTTCCTAAGAAGGGATGCAAAATCAAACTGATTACTGGGTTACAAAGGTGACTCATTTCTAGAAGCTTTTAAAAAACCAGTGTATTAATGGAAGAGGGACTGACTTTAGTGTTTTCTTGCTCTAATATTTCTAAGCTGTCAACATCACTGTGAAGAAGATCCCGTCAAACATAAATAGTATGATCTTTTGTAATCTAGAAGGTGGTTCTTAATGCAGAACCCGAAAGAACTAATTGCTATTTGGCTTGGTAGGCTACGGTTAAGTTATTTTTGTTACTTACATCCTCTTTCCTTGAGACCTCCTCTTTGTTAGGGCACCTCAGTACAGAACGCTCTTTCTGACAGTATTTTTCTTCATTCATGAAGTCTAAAATGAATATTACTTGGCAGGACGACTGCCACTGACACAGGCCAAATGTTGCCACCTGTCCTTGGCGTAACACATGCTGCTGTGTTTTACGTGTTGTTGCCATTTCTTCTTTCAGTTTGTAATGAAAAGGACCCTCTGTCTTCATCGAAATGACGTGCTTTCCCTCATGTTGCCCTTTCTGTGTACTTCAGTATGGCAATTTTCAGCAGCTCTACACATATGGTTTCAACCCACTGTGCAGTGAAACTTAACTGCCTTACTAGCTGCAAGATCCCTAGTGTGGTGATGTTTTTGGTTTTCTTTTTTTGGCATCCCTAATGTGGAACAGGAAACAAAAGGTGGCTGGCTGTACTCATGAAGAAATTTCTGGTGTTTCCAGAACAAGGGCTAAGTTTCATCGATGCCTGCAGAGCTGCTGTGAGTTGTTCTTGGCCTCTGTTCAAATAGAATGTAAACAATGAGCTTTCTCTAGAAGACAATTGAGAAAACTAATAGCCGTTCATCAGAGATGGTAACTGGAGTAATTCTGGGGTAGGAGCAGGCTGGACTCTAGGAAGGAAAACGTCCGTCACTCTTACCAGTTTCACCTGGTCAGTAGCTCTTGCGGTGAGGCCTGTAACACTTCTTCCCTCTCTGTGTATTTATAACTAGGTTAACACTCCCACCAAGACCTATGGCATGGGAAAAGGCAGAGCAGCTGATCTCAAATACATCGAAGCCTGTGCTCGGCGGATCGTGCAAAACTCAAATGGCTATAAAATTGTCACTGAGAAAAGCACAGTTCCAGTGCGTGCTGCAGAGAGCATTCGTCGAATATTTGATGCCAATACTAAGCCTAACTTGGATTTGCAGGTGAGCATCATCTTTGAGTTGTGTATTTAAGGGCTGGTGGTTGCTTTTGGCGTTTATCTGTTTCTCTTCATCTGTGTGCCTGTAGGTGCTGTCTAACCCAGAGTTCCTCGCAGAAGGGACAGCCATCAAGGACCTGAAGAACCCAGACCGAGTGCTTATTGGTGGAGATGATTCCCCAGAGGGACAGAAAGCTGTCCGTGCTCTCTGTGCTGTTTATGAGCACTGGGTGCCCAAAGAAAAAATCCTCACAACCAACACCTGGTCATCAGAACTTTCTAAACTGGTTAGTGTTACTCTGCACTGAACAGAGGGGGCAAGTGAAACAAAGCTCAGAAGCACAAGTTCACTGACGCCGAGTGATGCAGCTAGGAGAGACAAATGAAGGTGGGAGGATGCAGTGTGTATGTCAAAGGATATTTATCTTTTCCAGTTATCTCAGCTGAGCTAATAGATGATATCAGCTTTCCATGAAATCCTCTTCTCACTTTTATTGCTCTTATTTATTGCTAAGAGTAGACCTCCAGTACTGCAGAGACTGGTCACCATCATAAAATGCTTCAAACTCTGCCAGTTAAACATGACATTGTTTTGATTAGATCCCATTAACTGGCATTTATATATTAAAGTAGTGATGTTACCATTTTGTATTGCAATGGAGTTACATAGATACTAACGTAATCCTTCTAGTAGTAACTCCCTTCAGTCTGTGGGCACCTTGTGGTTTCTGGAAGGATCATGTTCTCTCTCTATTTTTTTTTTTTATTATTTCTAGGCAGCTAATGCTTTCCTTGCCCAAAGAATCAGCAGCATTAACTCCATCAGTGCCCTGTGTGAAGCTACAGGGGCAGATGTTGAAGAAGTAGCAAGAGCTATTGGAACAGACCAAAGAATTGGAAATAAGTTTCTCAAAGCCAGTGTTGGTAAATGAAAAATCCCTTTTTTTCTTTATTTTTCTTCTGGGCTTCTGCTCAATAATGCAGTGGGTCTTCCAGTAGTGTTTTGAACCTGGTGCTCTGAGATCTTGTACAGCATGAGTGTGTGAAAATATTGCTGTTGGGTAGTAGTATAAATCAGTTCTTCAGCCTTAGACACTTCACCAGAAATAGCTCTAGAGGCTGGCAGTCTGGAACCCCAGAGCTCAGAGTACATGGTTTATCCTACCTGGGGCGCTGGAAAGAAAAGCCGCAACTTTATTTTTCTGAAGCATCGCTGATGAGAGTGCTGTCCAAGATGTCTTCCCAACTGTAACTGCTGCAGTTTGTCTGGGAGTTGCTGCCAGTGGCCTGCGGAAGGGGGTGCCTCTAGGTCAGAATGTGTGACAGTAACTTATTTGTAAGATGGATCAAGTTGTTAAATTTACTAGTGAGTAAGATGCAGTAAATGGCAATTAGTGCAGGAAACGTGCACACTTGTGGAACAAAACTAAAGTCTTATCTACATGGCTAGAGTCTTCATGCTGGGGAGAGAAAGTGTGACTTTAACCTTAAAGATAACCTCTGCTAGAGTCTGTGCAAGAGGGAAAACCAGCAAATATGTTACCGAAATCCCTCTTGGGTTATTGTAACTCCTTCTACAAGGTGTTGCTCCTGGGACTGCTGAGCAAAGTTCTAAGGGTCAAGGATCCCTCTGTTAATTGTCCCAGTTCTCCCTTAGTCAGCTGTGGTGATCTTTGCTTCAAAGTATTCATCTAAATCGCTAGGTGGGGGACAGAGCAAACCAAGAAACTCATTCACGCTCTTGTAATAATAATAACCCCTAGTTTTTTTCTTATGTGTTTCCCTGAGACTGGGTTACAACTTCCGTTTACTTCAGTAGGGCCTGAAGCAGATCTTAGGGCTTCTATAACTAAGTAGGTCCAGGGCTTAGATTTTGAGAGATTCTTGAGGTTTTCATTTGTTAGCAGTGAAATACTGGGGAAAAAATATAATGCTGACTATGGCATTGATTGCCAAAAACTACCTGATTCCAGAGACTGAATTAGGATAATGCTTAAGTCAACCACTTTCTCTTTCAGGGTTTGGAGGTAGCTGTTTTCAGAAGGATGTTTTGAATTTGGTGTACCTCTGTGAGGCGCTGAACTTACCTGAAGTAGCCCGCTACTGGCAACAGGTACACATTCCTCACTGATTTTTTTTTTTGAGGGGGTTATGTTTCTTCAGCTTTCAGGTATTGAGTTCTTGAGCATTGCGCACACATAATCTGTCCTTCAGCTTTAAGAGCAGATACCTTAACGGTGATCATCTTTACATTTTAAGGCTCTCAGCCTAATGCTGGCCTTTGATACTTGTGGGTGCTTAGGCTTTTTTGGGGTGAATCAAGCTGTCTGGATCCAATGGATTTGGAAGCTGTCTAGAAGCAGCAGTAGAAAATGTGAAGTACAAGCATGTCTGGGCTCCTGCCTTCCGCTTACACATGGTTATCTCTATCCACTTGGAATTCAGAGCGCATGATCTTTTTCACAGGGTCTACCTTTACAGTTTCTTTTCTGAAAGAACTCAGCAGAACTTGCTCTTCTTTTAAACAAACACGGTTGCTGCTGTTTCCTGGTTAATGTTAGGAATGGTTGGAAGACGTGGGCGCTCTCAGGCGTAGCGCCAACACAGTGGTATCGGGATGCTCGGTGTGTACTAGCAAGTGTTTCTCTATTAACCAGTGAAAGCGCCTCACCCCTGTCCCAGCCTTGACAGAGAAAGCAGCTTTGTTATATGTGATATGGTCAAAGGAACAGCTTTGGTATGTTGTCCTGACTTAGGCTGCGGTGTGTGAGTATAAGGCTGCCTAGCAGATGCCTCCAGAATACCAAGTGCATGATTTGCCTACCTTATTAGCATCTTTCCTTTTTTCCAATCTTCCTTCTGGCTAGCTTCCCCC
>NW_010262013.1:782-9012 GCF_000690775.1 Eurypyga helias | reverse complement strand
TTTTTTCCAACTGACAGATGCTAGTGGTGTGGTTTTGTTGATTTGTTTGGGGTTTTTTTGTTTTGTTTCTCTTTTTTTTTTCTTTTTTTTTTCTTTTTTTTTTTTCTGAAATCAGATTTGACTTCAGCAGGGCCTCAGGTGCACTGACTGCTGCTGCTGTTTCCTGATACCTTTTTTCTCCAACCTAAACCCAGGTCCCGGTCTAGATCCCGCTCCAGATCCAGAGGAAGAAGGTATTCTCGGTCACGCAGTCGGAGCCGCGGTAGGAGGTACATTTCTGGCTTTGTGTTGCAGTTCTTTTCTTACTCCTCCTTGTGCTTCAGCCTTTTCTGTAGTCCTTGTGAAAAGTACCTTGTGGTAATCTTGGTTGGTTTTACCCTTTGTTTTGTAGATCCAGGTCAGCTTCCTACCGCAGGTCCCGGTCCGCTTCGCCTCGTAGGTATAGATCTTTTTCACCCCGCAGATCTCGTTCTGGTTCCTTAAGGAGATCAAGGTATGGCTTTTCTGTTCAGTCCTCAGCATTGTTGAAGGGAACATAAATGTTGGAACTAGCGTGAAGTTTGTATTTCACAGTGCACGTGTTTGTAGGAACCCTCCTGGTGTTATATCCCTGAGAACTAACCTCAGTGCTTTCTTAGAAGTTAAAAACTTCAGCGCACAGTTGTGGAAGTGCTGTTTCTGAGGTGGTTTTTATACTGTACCGAAGTGTCAGGCTTGGGTGATGGTTATGGTTTCCTGGGGTCATTATGCTTAGTTGACTAGGGCACAGTGGGTTTTCTTATGTGGATGTTAGTACTGGCCAGATGTACTACAGCTTTCTAATTATAAAAGTTACTCTGCAAAACCAGTAGTTGCAACAAAATTCTCGGAGGTCACTATCATAAAAGTCAAAGAATACTGTCCTTGGAGTATGAGTCGTGGTGTTTGAGCTGTCACTGCTTGTTTTCTAGATCTAGGTCTAGATCACGCTCACGGTCCCGGTCTGCCGTATGGCCTCGGAGCAGGTAAGAGACCTGTTTTAATTCAAACGAGTTTTGGGGTATTTGGTGTGATGTGGGGGACGTTGTTTTTTTTTCTCCTCTCTCCTTCTCCAGGGCAGTTTGGCTGGAAGGGGTTAGGAGCTTGTGCAGCATAGCGATATTGGCAATTAATCACACCTTTTCACACACTGAGGTAGCGGTTGATTTCTGGTGACCAACGTGAGCTTACATGGTAGCCATAAACAAGGCATATATTTGATATAAGGTCTGTGGAGAGAAGTTCTCAAAGGTAGTTAATGCCTGTGCATGTAGAGAATGCTCGACCTGGTGTTGCGTGGGAAATGCTGTTGAGGGTTTTTCTTGGCGTGTGTCTCTGTAAATCCCGGATGCTGGGGGTGGGGGAAAAAGGCGATGAGAAGGTTGATGCTGCTGACTGAACTCTTGCAGTTCCTGGTCTGAGAGTTGGATCACATAAATTGCTGTAGTGGTGAGAGCCACGTTACGTGAGGCAGGACGCTTCGGAGGTTTGGGGGGCTGAAGGAGCAGGACCGTGAGTTCTAATGCCACAGGTAGTGTTTTGGAGGAGTTCTCTCACGTGTAGCCCAGGTTTTGTGGGTCTGGATGTCTCAAGTGGAAGTTGAGGAAAATGGGTAATAGAGTAAATGCTCCTGCATTATTTTCCTCTATCCTTTGTGGTTAGTCTTAGTTGTAAGAAGGGTGAAAGAGTAGGATAAAAGTGATGGATGTGAGAGCTAATAAGTTGGAAGAAGCTGTGTTTTTGTTTCACATTAGAGCGGGGGAAATGGTTTTTAGGGGGTCTGCCTGCTGCATTAGGACTTGGCATTGAGCCTTTAAGGGGATGATTATTATAGCTGCTAGAGCGGTCCTGGCTCGTTCCTTGCAGAGGCCTCTAAGGCAGGAGATACTAGCGAGGCTCAGATTGCGTGCTCTTGCAGTGGGAGAGTCTGGAGAGCTGGTTCTGGGGCAGTCATGTTCCTGCATGGAAGACTTGACAGCTGTATTGCAGCTTTGGAGGCATGCTGCCCTCGCGTTAGGTCTGCAGCAGCAGTGGTTGTTAGGACTGGAGTTAGGGAAGCATTGTGACAGCTCCAGCTGGTGCTCGTCCTCTGCTAATGCAGCAGAACACTAGTGCCTAACCTGTGCTGCTTCCAGAGCTTTTGCTCTGCAGTCCTGCTCTGTTGCCGTGCCTCTCGGAAGAAGGATTTGCCAGCAGTCCTTCAAGTACAGTGATGCTTTTGTGTGCGGCTGCACTGCCCTTCTTAGCAAAGGAAGTCATGTTCGTGCTCCAGAACTCAAGTTCTGGGTAGTCAGGGGCAACTGGTGCCATGTAACTGTGATGCGGTGGCAGAGTTACTGGTTGTAGTGTTAGGAGCTGCGGGAGGATGGCTCAGCGTGGTGATGGGGAAGGTTTCAAAGCAGTGGCAACCTAACTCTGGTTTGTGTCAGCAGTGCCCAGGCAGTATTTCTGTAAGTTAACAGACTCAGTAAAGGTGACTCTTGATTACTCTTCAAAGCAGTTCTGAGCAGAAGTGGAAGTTTCCTACTGTTTTGGCCCAGTCTATTAAACAACCGACTATCCTGAACTCTCTGCTGTTCAGTAACTCCACATGCCTCAGCCCTGACACTGTAGGAGGACAAATATTTTCTAAGTAACAGCAAATAGTTGAGTTGGTAAAGTGATAAATGTGGGAGGAAAGTCTGTTTGAGTAGATTCTCACTCACAAAGTGAACTGGGAATAGCTGGCACATGAGTAGCCAGATATTGAAGAGGAAAGTGAAATGCTGTTTTTGTTGGGATAACTGGTGAAAAATCTGTATTATACGTGAATAAAAGTGGCACTGGGGACTGGGTCTGAAGAGCGGAGCTGCTCTTCAGCACGTGTGTTTACCGGCGGCCGATCCCAGGAGCGCGGTGTGCTATTCAGGTTTTCTGAGGTGACGCTTGGAACTATCCCCTTTAGGGAAGGGATACTTGCAGGGGAGGAGGAAGTCTGGGGGCCTTGTACAAGGCCTTGTGAAAACAGGAGCTGGAGCTTTGCTGGGGAGCTTCCTGTGCTTGTGTTCTTGTCCTCTCGCCTGAAAAGAGCGGCACCGGCGCTAGCCTGGGATGCTGTGTAGTGCGAATTTGCTGCTGCTGGTTTAGCTAACTTTCACTGTGTGTGCCTGCCTCTGGCTGCTTTGCTGAGCTGTATTTTTCTCCTGTTGTAGGTCTGGTTCCCATGGTAGATCTAAATCTGGCTTACCTGCTAAAAGGTGAGCGTGCGACTACAAGGAGCACTCAGTGCGGGGGTGGTTTTTTATGAATCAAAAATCTCTGCTTGGACTAGTATTTCAGCTGCATGTGGAAGAGGGTTTTTTGGTTGGTTGGTGTTTGTTTTGGTTTTATGTTTAATAGCTGGTTTAAAAACTCTTCATATGTTATTTTTATGTGTATTTTTTTTTTTATGGCTGATTTTTGTGGGACAGTAGGCAATTCTTCCAGAAGGTTTTTGGCTGCAGGTTTTTGTTAAAGCCATGATTGTGACAAAAAGTATGATTGATGGGATGTATCTTTCCCTGCCTTTGTCAACTGTCTGTAGTTCTGAAGACTTCCTGACCCTCTACTTGATTCACTGCTCCTGCTTTGCAGGACTACCGTGATCATTTTATAGCTGCTTTGAAGTTGTGTGTTGCACTTTTCCCAAAGGCTCCAACTTTCAGCAGTTTTCCTTCTCGGCTGCAGCTTGTTGCTTAAACTAGTTGGGAATACTTGCCATTTAACAACATCAGACTGTTCTTACTGGTTTTAAATGGTCAGAAGCGGTCACTGAATGTGTGCAAACTTATTTACCACACTGTTTTGCTTGTTTTTTGTCTCAACAGTCGCTCAAAGTCCAGATCACCGTCTCCAAAGAGAAGGTAGGAATGTCTTAAAACGGGAGGGTGCCGTACAGTTACACAGAACGCGTGTCTGGGGTGGTTGCTACAGGCGTGGACTTGCGTGGGGATGAAACCTTTGGTTTTTTTACTTGTCTGACACTGTGAACTATGGAAAGAGGAATTGTTATGGGCACTCCCTGCTACGAAAAGGTGAAGTTTTGTGGGAGCTTCCTATTACTGCGGGTAGCCAGAACTTGATGGTAATAACTCCGAGAGAACCTACTTCCGTGGAATTCTAAAGGCTGACAAATGTGGCCAAATGAGAATCGATTATCCTGAAGTTCCTGAGGAGTTTAGAATCTGGGGAATAAGTGAGTAATGTAAGGTCTGGAGCAAACCATGGGTATGTGGTAGGATTAAACTCCTGCCGGTGGCTCCTCGCAGCTGGCTGTCGCACTGTGTCAGCAGAGACGTATATGCTGGAGCTGAGGTGCTACCCGCCCCAAACCGGTGCCGCATAGGTTACGGCAGAGCAAGAACCCCTGTTCCCAGCTGGAGTGCGGGCTCCAGGGAGCTGTCGGAGCAGGCTGGCTGTCTCGCCCAGCTGTCACAGCTGACCTCTCCAACTTGCTGGCCCGTCTCAGGCTTAAAGCAGCTGTTGCTTAGACAGGTGTAAAATACAACACAGGTTGTAATAAAGAGGAATAAAGGTTCTAATAAAGAGGAATAAAGAGAAATGAAAAGGCAGGGGGGTTGCTCCGGAGCAGTGGAGACCTGGGGCAGCACACACAGTTTCTGTGGGTTTGGCCTCTAGTGCTTTTCTTTTTCTTTCAGTCACTCACCGTCGGGAAGCCCTTGAAGGAGCGCGAGTCCTGAAAGAATGGATTCACATTGAAAAAGTTTAAGAAGAAAATTTATTTTGTTTACATTATTATAAGGGATTTTGTGGTGTCTTTATAAATGTAAGGGCTTAGTCCTAGAAGGCTGTTTCTACTAACAATTGGCGTGAGTGTGGATATTTCAAGTCTTACCAGTAGACTGACGCGAAACTCCGTGTTGTGTTAACGATGTTGGGGTGATCTGGAAATAACTGGGCTTTTGTTTTTTTATTGGTGTATTGAAATAAACTGCGTTTCTAAGGAAGAAATACTGCGCGGTAGCCCTGTCCTTGCTGTTGGAAGCTGTGGGGGCTGGAGGGGGTTGCGGGTGCCCTCGGCGTGGGGCAGCAGCTGGCTGCGGGTGTGTGAATGCGCTGGGGCTTGCTCCTGGGACCAGCTGGCATTGTTTGGGCTTGGAAGCCTACAGCTGGAAGGAATGGGATCTGAGAATGCTGGGCTGTCCTCTGGATTAAAGGACGGGCGAGTTTGTTGCCTGAAGGGATTTAGGATACTTCTGGAGTGTAAACTACGGAAGTAAACATTTAGAAGTCTTGTTTTAGGCCCCTGCTGTCCACATAGTACCATTTCTTTGTCATACTCTGATAACTGGCAGCAGATGATGCGCTTAGATACGCTTTTAAAGAAATTAAGGCTTTTCTTACAGGCTGAAGGTCACAAGTGGAACCTGCAGGCCACGTTTGAGCAGCGGGATGTGAGGAACCAAGAGCTCGTGTTACACCCGGTCGGCCTGGTCAGCTCTCCTGCGGCAGTGGGGTGTCACCAAGGGCCTCCCTGCCCTCCTGGGCAGTTGTCTGGGGTAGCTGGAGGGCAGCTGCCTGTAACACGGATGGTCCCCGTCCCACCGCAGCTGAGGCGTGATGAACCGGTGCGTGGTGCCTGCCCGCTGGACTTGGCGCTTGTGGTCAGCGGGGTAAGGAAACCGCCGTGCCGGGTTCTGGCTTCCAAGCCCTCCCTGCAGTACGCTCGGGCCTGCGTCGTTCTGCCTTAGTGGCTGGTGAGGAACGGGGGGCTCTTGGGGCTTCCAGTCTGTGCACAGGGGGTCAATACCCCAGCCGAGCACTGCAGCGGTGCGTGGGCACCCAGCCCCACGCGTTCAGAGTTTAGAGGGGGTAGCTTTTTCTCTGTCCTTCTCCTCCTGGAGCAAGCTGACCCCACAGTAACCTGTAGGCTAAAACCCATCTAGGGACACCTTTCTCCAGTCTTTACGCACCGGAGTGTTACGAGGAAAGGGGTGGGGGTGGCACTGCATCCCTGGGCTCAGGGAGCGAGGAGGGCTGGAAAGAGCTTGCTAGAGGCCAGCTCTGGTCAGCAGTAGAGGGGAGGCGGTTCTGGCGGAGGAGGACCCACGCCAGCTGTTGCTGGAGGCGAGGGTGGCTCACACCTCGGGGGAGGCTGCTGTTTGGTGCTGGTCACCTGTCTTTACTGTGGGTCTTGCCCCCTTGTTAAACTGCTGCCTCAGAGGCAGTTCAGCTGCTGGGGGGGTGTTGCAGCTCTGCCTCAGTTGTCCTGCGGGGCCGGACGGGCTGACCAGGGCTGAGGGATGTTGTAGTATCCTATACCTTTATTCCTAAGGGGAGATGGAGCTGTTGTGGGGACTGGCCCTGGTTGCAGGGGTTGAAACAGCTGCTGAATGAAGCAGGTGATAAACCAGCTGTGCCCAGGCCATGAAGCCAGGTTATTGCATATGCAGTTCCTGGGAAGCCAGCTTGTTCTGGCAGTGGATGGGGAGCTATTGGGTAGAAACCCTCCTGAAGCAACAGCTGGCACAGCAGCCTGGGTGGCAGGAGAGGAGGAAGGATGTGCTCATCGTTCAGTATCCACTGTCCTCTCGTGGTCTGCATGTGGTTCTTTCCCAGGCTCGCCCATGCTGCCGGCACACCCTGGCCCTAGGATCTTTCACAAGTCTCCTCTGGCAGGGTGGATGCTGCTGTCACCTGCTACAGCACCAGCTGTCCTTGCCCTCACGGTCACTTTGGGATAGCTCAGGGAATTTAGCGTGTACCTGGGAGTCACACAGCCCCTGCCTGAGCACCAGTTTGCACCCAAAACACAGCACTCCCACGGTGGTTGAGAAGTCATTTATTCAAGAGGACAGCGCTTGGAAAGTGTGGAAGCCAGAGGTGAAAAATGGATTCTGTTCCCATTTCCCTCCACAACCAACCGGAACAGTGTTTGCTTGTCGCGAGTGGCACGGCCGCTGGGCACCCGGAGCTCGTGGCTGAGAACACAGCCCCGGGCCCGCTGCGGGGCTGCCATACCCCACCCCACCGGTACCCCGCTGTGCCCTTGGAGGGGGAGCACGGTGCTACGGGGGACCAACGGGAATGCGGTTTAGGCTGCCATTCCGCATCCCTGCGGGGGGACCCTGCTACCGTGCTGGTGCGGTGGTCTGCATGCTCCTGTCCCCTTCCTCCTGCAGGGGGGTGCTGCCGCCAGCCCGCTCCCAGCGACAGGCGAGCGTGACTTCTGAAAACCAGACTAGGCCCCAGCCACCATGCTGCCCTCTGCTTGCCCTTCCTCCGCCTGCATTTTACAGCATCTACTCTGGCTTTCCCGTTGCAGGTGACAGCAGCATTCCTTCATTTAAGGCACGGGCTGTAATTACTGACCGCTGGTGGCTCAAGCAGCTCAGCTGTGGCAATGCTCAGCACTAATTAATGAAGGCAAGAGGTAACAGTTCGTTGTTGCCGTGGCATTCTGTCACATGGCTGTAGCAGTCCGCTCCCCAGAGCAGGACTTCGGCTAAGCGTTTCCGGCAGTGGGAAGTCATCCCAGCGGTGCAGGTGGGCAGGAGGACTGCCACCTGACAGCAATACCCTCCACCCAACGGTCCGTTTTTAATGTGCTACAGCAGTCCTGCACGGCTGTTTTACAGTTCCACAGCACAGGCAGGGTTGGAAAAGCCCGTCTTTCAGGGAAAACGTTCACACTCTCCTACAGTTTTACACCGTAACCAGAACAGCCTGCACTGATCCAACACCTTACTCCAGCTGGTGGGGGCAGTCCCCTCGCCAGAGGGTGCTCTCCAGAGCCACTTCGGAATGCCCTGACGTGCATCAGAAGGCGCTCGCGTAAGGGCTTTGGGCTGAACCGTAAGCAAATCGATCCCTGGTCAGCTAAGACTCTCTCAGGGAAGTCTCGGCCTAAATGCAGAAGCGAGTTTAAACTGATGTGGGAGCAGCCTGCGATGTCACGTGCCGCCTCCAGCCGCGACTGTTGCAAGCAGCAGCCAGGTAGCAGGTATTTTTGTGACCAGAAAACACCACCACTGCCATTGTACAGCTTCATGACAAAACACTTTACTTTCTCACTTGGGGGTTTCTATTCCTCATGGGAGATGGGCCATTTTCCCATCTCCCGGAGTGTCCTGTAAGCCACCTTACTTTCAACAAGGAAGCGCCGGCTTTCTGCAAACAAAGGAAAAAAAAACCCACCAACCCCAAAAACCTGGCAACAGTACACACGTCGGCA
>NW_010262013.1:0-769 GCF_000690775.1 Eurypyga helias | reverse complement strand
CCTCCGCCACGTTTTCGGACAACGAGTACCTCGAGCTGCTGGCGTTGCTCGGCCTGCTCTGGGGCAGCAGCAAGCAGTGAGTCTGAAGGGCTCTTCTCCCGTTACTGCGTGGTCACAAGCTTTACGATCATGCTGATGATCCGAGACCCACGGGGGCACACGCACAAATCCATGCTGGGATTCTTGATTTTATCCTGCAGCAGCTGGTCCAGTTCGCAGCGCAGCTCTTTCACCAGCTCGGCCACCTGCCGCACGCGGGAAGACACGGGGGGTGAACGGACGGCTCGCCCAACGCGGCTCCCGCCCCGCTCTCCTCTTCCTCACCTGGTGAGAGGCCGCCGCGAACCGTATCCACCCGTCGTCGAGAGAAATGACAAACTCCCCCTTCTGCAGCTGCATGTGGACCTGCCCGCCCCCGAGCAGGACCAGTGGGTACACCGACACCATGCTGCAGTCGCGGATGAACACGCGGCTGGTCTTGATCTTCTCGTGGTACACCAGGTAGGGGCTCTCGAAGTGCCGAGTCTGGAACGCGGACACAGCAGCCTCGTTAAAGCGCCACCCGCTCAGGCAGGCGTGGGCTTCCCCCGCCTCTTCCACGGCTGCGAAGAACAGCACGTGTGCCTGGCACCCGCCTGCGTGACTGACTGACCAGCGGCCCTGCCAGGTAACCCTGCTCCTTCCCGCTAACTCCTTCATGTTGCCTCAAGTTCTCCGTTTCCTGCTAAGGATGTTTTCACCTGTGTGTTTCATAGAATCACAGACTGGT
>NW_010262012.1:0-3875 GCF_000690775.1 Eurypyga helias | reverse complement strand
CCTTGCACTTGGCCTTGCTGAACTCAACAAGGCTGGCACAGTCCCACGTCTCCAGCCTGTCCAGGTCCCTCTGGATGGCATCCCTTTCCTCCAGTGTGTCGACTGAACCACCAAGCTTGGTGTCCGCAAACTTGCTGAGGGTGCACTCGATCCCACCGTCCATGTCACTAACGAAGATGTTAAACAGCACCAATCCCAATACCGACCCCTGAGGAACACCATTTGTTACTGGTCTCCACTCAGACACAAACCCAAATACCCCAGAAAAGTCTGTATGGGAGAGACCGCAGAGACCAGGTCCTGAATGTGTCAGTGGGCACCAAGAAGTCAGGCACATCACATCTCTCCTTGCATGGTCCCAGAGAAAATGAGGACAAAAAGACCTTAAAAGACCTTCTACAGCTTACACCATCCCCGTAGTACCGTCTGTATCTAAATCAAGCAAAGCCAGGCTAAGGTGGGAGACAGTGAAAGACCTCACTCGTGTGAATGCGCCTGACCTATCCTCCCCACAGATAAGTGTTGCATAGTTATTACACAGTGGGGAAGGCAATTGCTTTACTTAAATAAGGTGCTGTATAGTTATTTGCATTGTAATCGCAAGGTTTTGTAAGCTTATTGAAATAACACCGTATCTAATTGCCTGCGCTGCTTTCCCCAGTCATCTCTGAAATGCTTTATTCTACTGCTTATGGCCAGGCATGCAGAGCAATGTGCTTGGTTATTATTGCAGCTGAACCGTACTGCAGTTTTATGCACTGAGCTGTTTACATTTTACTTCTCACTAGTTAATTAGTTGTAATAAAGTAAAACCTAGTTTCCTGTGTTGGTGGAGGGGGGAAGCCTGTCAGAGAAGGAAATCATGGAAATCAGGACTTTCTTGCCCATGCACTGCAGCCTTTCTGCAAAGTTTTTCTGAAGCTTTGTTTAATGGCATTTGAATTGCCCAATGGCTGTATGTTGCCATGGCTGGAACTATGTGGGCAAAAGCAGCAGCCCCAGACCTGTAGGTAGTAAGTATGACTACATGCCAAAGGCAGGGATTCCTCTGTTAACAAGTTTGACTTTTTTGCAGGATTTCATGGGCCTGAAAGCAGAGAATTTCATTCACTGGTGAAGCTCTCTGCCTGCAGAGCTGTGACCTCCCCGAGATCAGCAGGGCCAATGTTGGGGGCCTCTGGGAAGATGAAAGACTTTTAGGCAACATAGCCACAATGATTGGAAAATGAGGATTTTACAAATCGTGTATTGGCCAAGGGATGCCATGGAATGAACCAGAAGCAGGGTAAAGGGAATTCAGGTAACACAAATGACAGTACAAGCACTGAAGCTTTGATTTTACTTCCTTGACTTTTTCAACCACCATTTCCTGCATAGACACACTAATCTACCTTCAGTGGGGCAATCACGGCTTCTTTCTCCAGATGCACCATGGAGTTGGTGACCTTGGATGACTTTTTCCCTTTAAATTCTCCATTGGTTCAGAGGGAAGAACAAGACTCAACCCCTTCTTGTAAAGTACTTTAAGATCCAGGGACAAAATGCATCATACAAGCACCAACATGAAGATGATGACAAGTGATTTGTTACCCAGGAATGAATAGTGGACTGCTCATCAGTAAAACATTAGGCCAGAGACAGAGAAACACCAGGTTCTCCTATATCCAGAATGGGTCATAACATGAACAGCAACATACCTAAGGGCAGTAAAGAAAGAACTAGGGAAACTCAAAGATGATGCAGGATGACAGTGACTTCTCAGTGCCTCAGTCCATCTGTCAGCTTTGTTACTCCTGACCTACATTGATCTAGGAGAGCCAGACAGTCAGCTACAGTCAGGAAAGACCAGCACCATGCTGTGTTTGGCCCAGCTACACGTTTCTGCCATTTAGGCCAACAATAGGTGTTCCAAGTACTAAGGAGCTCAAACACAGCAAGCTAACCCAATCCCTACGAAATAAGTGGTTTCCCAGATTTCAGCTGTGCCCCTGAAGTTTTCTAGCTGCCCTCCTCCATGTGAATATAGTGTGTGACTTGTTCCTTCTGCATTCAGCTTCCCAAAAGACTTACTTGCTATCCAGGTGAGTATGTTCAGAGCATAAGATCATCAGCTGGGCATTCAGAGCCCAGTCAGGTTGCATTACCTCCAGATTTTCAGCCTGCCACTTCTAGTTCACGCCCTAGTATCTTAAAATAAGTGTGCTTCCAGTGACTGTAGCAGTGATCACTGACCATCCTTAGCTTCACCTTGAACCCACAATTTCTGTGAGGGTGTCGGATACCAAGCAAATGCGATTCCCATGCAACAGGAAAGACTTGCAGACATCTTGGAGCTGACTGCATGGTTTACAGGGCTCCTGAGACCTGCCTGGGGAGGACACCAGGAGGACACTGGACATCAGCAGTCTTCATTGGATACTTTTCCTCTTCAATGCCTTCAATTATGCTTCTTGAAACAATGTTGCTCCTTCTTTGTGGGGGCTTTGGGAATAACAAACCTCCAGCTTTTTATAGGGGAGCCTGTTCAACACTAGAGACGCAATGAATTAGGGATGCTTGTCTTCAGCCCACGTGCTGTGTGGCTTCCCAGTTTTGCTGGCACTCCTGCCTATGCTCCAGACAGGGCTCTGAATAAACAGCTCAGCCTGAAGCCTCCACTGGACAAAAACTAGGAGGTGCTCCTCTGTGACCACTTCTGTGCTCTTCTCCATCTCCCTCCTGCTTGCAGTATCCCTCCCGTGCAGAGGTGGGTACATAGGCAGGTCCAAAATATTCACAGTGGCCATAAACCCTAGCTGGCTACAATACAGAGCCCTAGGTGATTTCTGGTGGCAAAAGGAAGCATCTGTGCTCCTCCCATGGGGATGGTGCAGCATGGCCACCTTACCCCAGACACCAGTCATTTCCTTTCAGCCCCCAACCTGCAGAGCTCCAGGGAGCCTGGGCACTTCCAGAAGCATAAAATCAGCTGTGGACACCGCACCTGTGAAATTGTCCCCCAGCCTGAAAAGTTCTCTGAAGAAAACAGGCTGCGAGTACAGAGGACACAGAAAACAGGGGGCATTGCACACGTGCTGGTTTGTCTCAGAACATCCTTGAGAACAGGATGACACTCATCTCTCAGTGCTACACTTGTGCCACCCAGGCACTGGTAACTCCTGACATGGGTGCAGCAAGGAGCAAAGCCCCGTGCCTTACCCTCTCTAAACAGTGCTGTGCAAAGCTGTAGCCTGCTAGCCCAGGGACTGCCAGACCGAGCAACACTGCCAGGGGCTTCCAGGGCATACCAGGCTCCTGGACAAACCTCCTCCTCTTTGTGTCCCAGCTGTCCTGCTCATCCTAAGTTAGCTCAGGTAACTGCCCTAAGTGCTGCAGCTGAACCTCCAACCTGCATGTGGGACACCCCCGAAGTCAGCACAGCCAGCACTCTTGAGATCCCTAAAGCTTCTCCTTCGCTTTAGGGACTCTGTGGACAACCACTGGCTCCAATCACAGATCTGCTACATTTCTAAGAGGGAAAGGCAGCGTGAGAAGCCCAGAGAGTGAAAAGCTACAGTCAGCCTTGAGAGCAGCTGCAGCTTTTTGAACTGGCGAGTTACACACGGCGCAGAGCAACGCGACCCAAGGAGGCTTGAGAAACAACACACACATCAGCACCGAGCGGACGTTACACCGGGTCCACACTCACCCGAGCTGCTCCTCGGGCTCCTCGGCACCCAGAGCTTCCGAGGAGCCGAGGACGGCGTGACGCCACTGCTTTCGGACGGCCTCGCCGGGTATCTCCTGCGTGGGGGACCCCCCCTCCCCCGAGTCCGTGCTGCTTCGTCCGGGCACGCCGCCGTCGCGCTGCTGCAGCGGCGTCTGCTCCGGCCCTT
>NW_010262011.1:20794-21917 GCF_000690775.1 Eurypyga helias | reverse complement strand
TCCTGGCTGAACCCAGCACAATAGGAGACCAGGATAAACTATGATAGTTGTCATAAATTGTCATGGACTAAAACCATGCTGGAAGCACGCTAGGAATTACCTGCTAAAACTGAAACACTGTTGAATACTACACAGTATTCAGGGTAGATATAGCTCCTGGGACACTGTAGCATGCTCAACTCACTTCTAGATTCTCGCTCTTCATGGCAGGGATATTGAAGTTCTTGCAGCTGATATTTAATACTCATAGCAATGAAACCTTTACCAGTGGAGCTCAGAGCTTCTTCCACAAAACAAATTTTAGTAAGAAGCATATCTCACAGAAGAGGACTCAGGACGATTTCTTAACATTCAGTGCACCCAGACTCAAGTAAAAAACTACAAGATGCTGAAAATCAGGTTATGATCTTCCTGAAAATATACACTAATCTCAGTCCCAATTGTAGGCATGAAAGTGTCCCTGCCCATGGCAGGGGGGTTGGAACTAGATGATCTTTAAGGTCCCTTCCAACCCAAATGATTCTATGCTTCTGTGAAATCACATGCAGGACAGGAAAAAAGAACCCTTGTTTCTTATTTTCCATCCTCTTCAGCAGGTTTGGTGTGGGAGTGCAGAAAGCATGTCTTCTTTCTTTTTTTTGCCATTATCATAATGGAGATAATACCTTCCTCACAGTCATAGTATAAAGATATTACTTATGTACTCCTTTTAGCTCCTTGAATAGCTAATCTGAGGTGATAGTGAACATTTTTCTTAGGACATTTGTTAAATAGGCCCCAGTTCACACTTCAGAAAAAAAAAATCTTTCTAAAATTATCATGAAGAGGAAATACAAAGAAAAGTGAAGGATATCAATTTCTAGGCTTACTAAGACAAAAAAAAAAGTATTCTTCAAAAAATAGAGGCACCTTTAAAATGAACAATCTTATTATGATCAGAGGGTTGGAGCATCTTTCCTATGGGGACAGGCTAATAGGTTGGGTTTGTTCAGCCTGGAGAAGAAAAGGCTCTGGGGAAACCTTATTGCAGCCTTTCAGTAGCTGAAGGGACCCTACAAGGAAGATGGAAAAAACTTTATCAGGACCTATAGTGACAGGAAAAAGAGCAATGGGTTAACTCTCA
>NW_010262011.1:19790-20766 GCF_000690775.1 Eurypyga helias | reverse complement strand
AGAAGTTCTTCATGGAGAGGGTGGTGAAGCACTGGGACAGGTTGTCCAGAGAAGCTGTGGATGCCCCATCCCTGGGAGTGTCCAGGGCCAGGCTGGATGAGGCTTGGAGCAACCTGGGCTATGGAAGGTGTCCCTGCCCGTGGCAGGGGGGGTGCAACTAGATGATCTTTGAGGTCCCTTCCAACCCAAACCATTCTGTGATTCTATGAAACTCTAGCAAAATATACTGTAATAAAAATTGTATATTAAATATGTTTCTAGGCAAACACAGAGGTTTCTTTGTGATACAATCTTGTAACTATTACTAGACCACAAAAAAAAATTGAGAACTGCTTATGAGATGCACACATTTCTGTGGATTAGGGAGATCATCATTCAGGACAATACTTAAAATACTTCTCTCTTCTTTCTGTTCCATGAATTCCCCTTGGAGCGGTGTTATCTTGGAGCTGCAAAAAAGCAGAATGAAATGAAGTTGCCATCACAGCATGCTTCAGAGAGAACTCAGTTCATTGGGATTCCAGATACTACGCACTTCTACATTGCCCTTGGAAGGAAGACAGTTATGCATGGCCAAAGCAGCACAGCAGAAGCTGAATGCCAATTGTTAAACCATAGTGGTTACTTTAATTGCCCCTTTCCACCAATTTGAGATGTTGCAATGGTAGGAAAGCAACAGAGGTTGCTGTCACTCAAGTTCTCTGAACCTACACTTCTGCCTGGAAAAAAAAAAAAAAAGAAATTAAAAATGGATGTGATAAAAAGGAAAAGAAGCTTCCACAGGCTCATGACAAGCCTGTAAGCAAAAATGTAAAGGGAAGTGGAGGGGGAATTTTTGACTCAGTTGTAGATTCGAGGTTTTACCTGAACGTTTCATAAGGCAGCTGTGAGTGTTTTATGAGAGACAGGATCCTCAGCAGTAAACTTACAGCATGATGGACTCTGACATTTTGTAAAACCGTAAAATGTGTCAGTA
>NW_010262011.1:0-19770 GCF_000690775.1 Eurypyga helias | reverse complement strand
GACCTCCTGAGGTTCCTGTCCAATTTAGCCATAGCAACTGTTCGATTCATACAATTAATGGTTACATTCATTGAAGGGAGGGAAAAGGGTGACAGGAAACATCACCTTAAAACCAAGACAGTATTTTTTTTTTTTCCTGCTTCAGCTCCCTTATCAGAGATCCCCCTCACCCCCATTCTTCACTCTGGGTACATTATTGTCATAGCTCTAATTTTCCCTTGGCATCTATATTTACAGGTCTCTTACCCTGTAAATATGCATTAATGGGATAATTCCTAGTCTGATCAAAAAATCACAAGGTTATTTTGCAGACATTTTATTTTACATTTCCTAGCTCTTACACAGACACCATGTTATCCTGGTTGGTTCATTCTTTGTTTTATCTTAAGGATAATTCTGCTTCTGTGTAATTTAGGGATCATGAGTAACTCTTTTCTCCAGAGTAAAAAAAGTCACTTTGAGAACTTATACATCCAAAAAAAAAGGGCAGAGGAATGGGGGACTTAATCTATGCTGTTGGGTGATTTTTGCTTGCTGTGACTAGGCAGGTGCTGGTTTAAGAGAGCACTACAAAGTGGAGTAATTTCCTAACACTGTTACAAAACAGACAAGACACTATGAAATAAAAGAATCGTCATTTCTGGTCTTCTTTTACATGTATTTTTCCAAGTGCAGAGAAGAGGAGAAGAAAGCAGCCTCCAACAAACTTGAATGATAGAGATTTTTAGAAAGAGCCTGTTGGTCAGAGAGCAATGTCTGATGCCAAGGCAGGCTCAATCTGTGAGGCAACATGGACAGCTACGTGACAACAAAATGCAGATCTCACTCGGGGACCAAGCACAGACTTACCAGCAAGCTCTTCTCCACAGATACTGCATGATACCATGCATGTGTTCCAGGCTGGTCCCATTTTCAGGAACAATTGTCACTCATGTATTGCCGCTCCAGTGTGCTACTAGTGTGTATTTCTTCCTGGGATTTTCTAGATAGAAACAGAGAAATTAATCTGAGGAACTCCTTTCCCTGGGATGTTGCAACTTACAAAAAGCTGACAAGGAATTAAGAGGAGACTGGACAAAACTGCAAGAAGAAAACCCATCCATTCCATGTAGTAAATGCTTGGAAAACTGTCCTGTCTCAAAAAAGGTTTCTTACCCTTTGTTAGTAAGCAGCTGAGAGAGACATTAAAGGCGGAACGCTTGCTCTGACACTGCACAATTTCAACAGCCTCCGGTTTTGACTGCTGTTGGAGATAATCGAAAGACCTTTTAGACCTACTATAGCTGGCCTTAAATTTTTATATTCTTAGAGATCCTTATATCTGATCCTTTAAAATGTCTCTTTCCTTCCCCTAAATATGGGTAAGAGGCATGCAGAGAGTAGAGATGCCTCAGATGTTGCTGCAGGTGTCATGACAGGGAAGAGTAGCATGGGGAAAATTAACCATGGAATGAGTAAGACTAAAGACAGTGCCAAGTCTGGGAAAGGTGTATAAGACGTGAGAAGAGAGATGTAAAGCAGGGCACATCAGACTGCAAAGCCGAGCGCAAAGTCTAGCAAGAAAGAAAATCAGTCAAATGTCAAATGTCAGACTTTTACTTCCAGACTTGCTTAAATTATTGTTTCCAAAAACATCCACAGATATACGGTTTTTCTCTTGAAGGGTCCTCATAACTCAGTGAGATAGATTGTAAATGCTTGGCGGATGGGGCTGTATCTACCTGTTTTTTCATACAGAAGTTAGCAATAGGGATCTATTCCTTGATGTGAGCAATTCCTAGTCCACACGTTATGATGTCTTTTTGACATGTTCTGCTGTCATCCTTGTGTATATTTTTCTCTCAGAATATCTGCAGATAAACACCTTGTATGTATATCCCACAGTTTACAAAACATGAAAACAAACCCATCTTTTAACAAATAACACTTTCTCTTTTACCTGAATATGGATGCTGAAACTCAGTTCATTGGTCTCCACTGCTACACATAACATGATTCTCAGGGCCAGTTCACATTTCTTCAGATATAAATAGGTGGTAACTAGAGGTGAGCTTGACTCCAGAATTCACTCAGTCACTGAAAGGAAACAAATTTTCTGTTTCTTAGAATAAAATGCCTTAGCTGACAGTGTTCATACCAATACTATTTTCTTAGAATAAATATGGGAGAAAATAATTCTTTCCTTTTTCCCTCTATCTCTTCAGTGGCCATGAAATCTTTCTATTGCAATGGGGTAATGTTTGTTAATTTTCTGTAATCTTGTATAAATATTGTATGAATAAAAATCTATGATGAATAAGATGCTGACAACTGAAATCCTTATATTTTATCAACTCCTGTCCAATCATAAATAAATTTGTCATTTTTCTCACAGCTGCTGAATCATTTCAAAAGATAATATATAGATAATTATAATGATACCTGAAAATGGTGATCCTTTTTTTAAAAAAATATGTGGTGCTTTTTCAATATATGAATTGAAATTTATCCTTTACAACAGCTCCTGCTGTTTCATAAAAGCAAGCCCCAGAAATAGGATTGTTTTAATAATTTATATCTTTTATTTTTGTACCAGTTCCTGTGCAAGGTATATAAAAAGCAAGTGCTGGGACTTAGGATATCAGGTTTTTAGCACCTTCCAAGAGATATAACTATCCCAGTGCTTGTCTTACAAATGGGGAAATTAGGCCTTGACGGATACAATGGCTGTATTCTAGGGCCATAAATTGCCCTGCGTCACACACCTTCCACAAGCTCCTGAAAGAGGTGTTTGAAGCTCTGAGACTTCTCTATTGACTACCACAGGGACTCGTGTGGAATTTAGATGGTCTAAACATATCCCACTCTACTTCTTGCAACTCATGAGAGGAATATAAGATAGAGTTTGATAAGACACATATTTTTAACCAATAGAAATCTTACTAAAATATTTTTCATTTATAATCCTAAAACAACTTCTGAATTAAAAAACTGTGGCATGGGTTTTGTAGTGGAAGCAGTGTTATAGTTGTCGCAGGTTATTATTAGGCCCATAGAAAACACTTTTTTGACACTTCTCCCTTTCTTTTTCTTGATACCTCTTTTCCACCAGTACTCATTGTACTGTGCCTGTCTTGTGTCCCTTTTCACAGGCAGCTGAAGTACATGCAAATGCCAGGCTTGGAACTTCTCATTCCAGGTTTACAAAAAAAATGAAAAAGATGTAATTAGGTTTATAGTGGTTTTTCTTTCATCTGGGATTCACCTTACCTAATTTTAGCCATATAAAAATTAGTCATTTAATTAAGGTAGTCACCTAAATTTCCCCTCTAACAAAAGATGAGAACAAGTTGTCTTCAGAGAATGATTCATTGCATGCATCTTAAAAATCTATATTGGGACGGGATGAATTCTTCTCCAGTGGTATCTTGCTCTCTCCCTTGACTATGGAGACACTTTAAATAATGGGCTATGACTAGAAACATGTAGTTTTAACTGGCTAGTTTTAGACATGATAAATGTTAGTCAGTTCTCTTTATTTAGGATTTTTCTTCTTTATGCTGACGGCTATGTGAGCATAGAAAAATCAAGTTACCATTTAACCCCTGGTACAAGAGTACAAAGAGCACTAATTATTTGGGCAGGAAGCACTGGCAATGCTGTGCATGTGTGTCATTCAAGAGCAGGCCAATTATTTATTCTGAATTTCAAAGACCCAGGCAAAATATCATAATACTGTCAACTGATTATTTTTTTTTTAAAGGATTTTGGTTTTTGCCTCTTCATAAACAGGAAAAGAGTAATTGCCAAAGACAAAAAAAAAGATTTTATGATTTTTTTCTCATCTTTACTCACTTAGTTCTTAGTGGTGGATTAGAAAAATTAGTAAAATTCACTTTTCCCTCAAACCGTTGACGACATTCTGAAGGCCACAGTTTAAACATGCACTTCCATGGAACTGTGTAACACTGTTAATAAAGGAGAAGTTTCAGTTTTGATTACCAGGAACATACAGACAATCTAACATTTGGAGTCAGCTATTCAGGTCTGTCATTCAGTTTTATACATATCCACAAACTGCAGCATTTCAGAAAAATAGGTTACAGACTGTGAGAACAATAGGGGGAAAAAGAGATAACACTTCTAGGCAAAGCTTTAATTAATGTTAAGGCAATGCTGGCCTGTAGCAAATGTCAAGTTCTACCGGATAAATCAGGGCTGCTTCTTGGTTTTGCAACACATCATGTTCTCTGTTCAATAAGATTCCAGGTTGCTTATTTTGCCTGTCATTTATGTGTAGCGTTTTTCATGTGGTCTTAGAATAAGGTGCCAAAGTTGTCTGGTTCCCTGACTTTATTCCATGATTAATAATGCATTAGCCTAGCAAAATATTTGCTCTTGCTATTACTCTTGAGGTTATGAAATTAAATATATATAACTGAAAAATACAGTAAGTATATAGGAAATAAATCTTCCTCTGATCTTCCCTCCCCCATTTTTATTAAGGAAGCTCTTTTAGTTATAAGGCTAGCTCTTGAATTTAAAAACACATGTACAAAAAGACTTCATTAAACTTGCACAGTTCTGATTTGCCTGCTTCTGTGAGCTTAAAAGCCCATCACTGCACAAACATAAGCCCTATTCACCACTGTGATAACACAGCTTTATACCAGAACAGCTCCACTCATTTTACCAATTACTTTGTGGTATGCTTCTGAAGCCTCATATTATTAATCATATTTTTATTGTATCTTAAATATTTTAGGTTATAAATCGTACATAAATGTATATAGAGAACTCTTTTCAGGAGAGAGAGACTAGGGAAAGTAACTTTGACCCTGGTTTCTGACCCAACGCCCTTCCATGGCAACCACTGCACTGCTGGCTTTGCTCACATACCCTCCTCACTAGCGGTTCTCCAGGGGCAGAGAGTAACACTTGTCGTTTCTGCTCTTTGTGTTCCTGTAACCCGTTGGAAGCCTTTTTTTTATTTTTGCCTCCTCATTCCTTTATTGTTTTTCCCAAAATATTGCCCTGCTGTATCCTTTGTAAGTTCCCTGGGATTATCCTCTTTTGATGGAGCAGCTGCCAAGGACCTGGGCAGCATAAGCAGAGAGAGGAGTGATCAGGAAATGCTGAAACAGGGGTGTCTGTCTGAATTTTCACCTGCATACACATCTCTATGGCCTGTTGCAGGATAAGCTTATTTATCTAGCCCACTCAAGCACTCCCTCACTTGTCATCTCGCAGAAGTAAATACCTGTCAGTTTGGGACACTAAGTCTTTCCATGTTCCAGCTGTTTAAAAAGTGGTGCGATTAACTGATCATTTGGTTCATCATCTAGACACCAAATGCTAGGCTGAATAATAGCAACAAACGATTTGTAGTAGATGCCACATCATCATTCTTATTTTTTAATAGAAAAATTGAAAAAAGAATTCAGCTTTAAGGAGAAATTGTGTTTTCTTAAATCTAAGTAGTTTATTTCTAATTTATATTCTAAAAACCTTACTCTTGGGCAGTTTTTTGGTGAGTTTTTTTGTTTGCTTGTTTGTTTTGGTTTAGGTTTTGTTGTTGTTTTTTAAGTAAGAGACTACATTCTGAAAGTAAGAAGTAAAATGCTTAAGAAAAAAACTTGAATATTTTACTTTTCTATCTTATTAGTTTTCCTTTTCATAATATTTATAATTTTGGCCTTCTTAAACTGTCAGAAAATAAGTAATAATTATTTTTAAAAGGAGTATTTCTCGTATTTCCACCTTAAACTGCTCCTTTGTGAAAAAAATACTATAGTACTGTAAACCTCACAATACTGATATTTTGGATGGAATTATCCAAATTTGCTGCTCTGTTGACACTTTTCTGTATCAAATGTGTTGACCTTGCTCACTTGGTTCATAGACATTTTTTCATTGCTACTGCTGAAGACAGAAGTCTTGCCCAGGTGATTTGCTGCTCTGATGATGTAAGCTCATCCTCCTGTTCTGCTATTATCTAATATTAATGAGTGTGCATGACAACGAGGATTGTGATTGGGCATACAGATACCTTTGTAATGGTCAGAAGACAATCAGGGAGATAATTAGATTGTAACAGCAATAAATAATCAGTGCAGTATAATGGGACAGATCTCAATCTGTTGCACCAGTGGTAAATCCAAAGTAGCCTTATTAATGTCAGGGGTAATTGTTTACAGACATTGTATGGTGGCTTAACTGAGGTTTGATTCAGGCTCATTAAGCAACACCTTTTTTACTTGTATCGTTTGTATGGGCAGACTGTGGATGATTAGCCTCAACTTGAATGACAATGTATGTTAACTGTTTTAAGACATGTAAATTAGACTCTGACCAGATGTCAGAGATCCCCTAATTAGAAGTGCAAGCCATCCCCATGCTAAATTCAAGTTTCTTTAAAGACAACAAGCGCCACTGAATGTTTATCACCAGCTGTGGGCAAATCAGTATCTTAAAACAGTCCCTAATGAAAACAGATAATAAGATTTTATGTAAGTGCATGAAGATTTTGCTTATTCATTTGTTTTGCTTTTTCTAAGAGCAGCGCATAAAACATCACTTAAAAGAGGAACAGGTTTTAATGGAAATGGTCAAAACTGTGTTCTGGCATAGTGTATTAATATTATTTATAATGGACCATTATCCCATAATGCATACTAAGAGAGGTTGTGATGGAAAAAGAGCAGCACCACACCTCAGACGAGTCACTCTCTCATGATGCCTGTCTTTCATGTGACAACAGGGAGAGCCCAGACACATGGCTTAGCTTAAACAACCAGCTTTTAGACATGCATGTTAGGCAAGATGACTTCCAGCTGTCATGTGACATCTAGAGTCAGTGTAGCCATGTAAAGCCAGGTGCATCACTTTGTAGGTAGTTATTTCTTTTGAGCAATTCAGACTTACGGGGTTAGTCTCTTTAGGCAGTGTCTGTAAGGGTGTACTCAACAATTTGCTTACAGGAGCAAGCAAACAGAAAGGTCACTAATTTGTCTTAGGCTTCAAAACTGTGTCACCTGCATGCAAACTACCCCTTGGTAACAGATCCTCAATGGTCTTGCTGCCAAAGCATGTCTCATCTCAAGTTTTTGTTAGAATACTAGAGTAGTAGTTAGACTTTATTATTATAAAAATAATTTATATTATCCCTTTAAGTACTGTGCATCATGAAAGATGGAATTAGTATTATAGTAGTCAACCCAAATGTATCCTGAGCTGATGTTAACCAAACGATGACAACTTCTTGATGCACAGGGTGATTCAAAGCCCAGTTAAGTTAACAGAAAAACTCCTTTGATTTCCTTCAGTCTGAAACAGGCCCTTGAATCGTGTTGCACATCAATAACACCCACTGGCTCATCTCAATATCATATTCAAAGAGAATGAGGAATGCTGCCCTGCCTCACAGAGGGGTTGCAGAGGTGAATTCGTGCATCTGCTAGACATTTGGATACTGTAGAGATGAGCATCACAGAAAAGTCCATAAGGAGTTGACAAGTTATGAAGGGTTTGGGTAGTGTGAGGTAAGTAAGTCCCAGGCCTGCACATTGCATGAGAGAGAATAACATGTGATATTGAAAGTATGATGAGTGTCCTACTCTGCCAATGTGGAAAATGAATCAATGCCAGTGGGGAAACAGTAGCTCAGCACCAGAATATTAAGGATGATATGATAATGCAATCCCAGGAAAGAAAAAGTAGAACTGGATGGGGGACTTCGCAGGATTTAATGATTTCTCAGAGCTTATTTTTTCGGTTTGTGGGCCAAATCTTAAAGTCTGGGATCTAATTTTAATTGCAAGGTGATGGTTCTTCAGGAAGTGAGATTTTGGCAGCTTTTTCCTTCTTTTAGTGCACTGCTTCTTCCTATTTTATCTTGAAACAGAAAAGCTTTTGAAAGCTGTTTTATTGTGTAGAGTTTCACTGGATTCATGGTCTACTTCTACCCTAGACTTTCTGGACCCTTGCACATATAACCAAAATCTTTCATACTTCTATTAGCCATAATTTTGTCATATGAAAGATCTGTGGTATTTGCTTGGGTAACAGACATGATAAAATGTATTTGTTCTGTACATTTTTTCCTCCCTCTACTGCTTTCACATTCCTTTATATTTCTACCTTCTGTATTTGTATTCATACTGTATTGTTTTTCTTTTATGTTTTTTCCCTTTTCTATATTTTAGGCTTTCTTTTTCCACTTTTTATGTTGTAGATGCGGATCAAAATACCTTAAATCCTTCTCTATTCCTAAAGTAAAAATTCTTAATTTCTACCAAGCAGTGACATTTTGTTCCTGTTTTCTTAACTCACCTTCCAGATTTCTAATTGCTATTGCTTCCAGCACCTTGACAGCTGTTTGACAATGGTGTCTACTTTTAGTTACACCTCAAGCATTACGATAAACCACAAAGAAAGCTTGGTTTCCCTAGAGAAAATTTACTCTTGCATCTCATGTTAAATCTGCAGGTCTAACATGACATGCAGAAACCAAAAATGAAGCATTCTCATTATTATTTAAGCATGGCAATCATCTTCACTGTTTTATCTACAAAGTCACACACTGAAAATTTTCTTTTCCTTTAGAATCCTGACATCAGTTTCAATATCATAGTGTGAATTTTTTTCCTATTTGAGAAATGCATAGAAATGTAAATATCTCTACTAAAGTTGTGAGTTCCCTGTTGATAATATACAGACGTGACTCTATTGGCACCAGATATTGTCCTCTGACACCTGCTTGAGAAACTATTTCAGGAGTAAGGTGGGTTTATGGAGATCGAATGGAACATTATAATTTTTATTTTTCATCCAGAATATTTAATGGGCTAAATAATCATTGAAGATATTTTGAGGTTCCCATTTTACCCTGGCTTAACAGGCTCACATAAGATCTGTAAGTCATCTGTAAAATCAGGACTCCCATTGTTTAACTCCTGAGTAGGATCATATATAAAATAATCTTGCCCTATTTCTCTTGCTGTGAACCAAAAATATTGTATCTGCTTGAAATGTAGCTTAAAAAATCAAAACCAAAACAAAAACCAAAACCAAACAAAAATCATCCAGCCTGAAATAGAAGACATCAAGTTAATGGTTGTGTCAAACTATAAAATATAAGGCTGTAGATTGTCTGCCTTATCTTCACTAACTAGGCTTTGAGAAGATTTTGAGATAAACAAAATTACAATTTTCTCCTGTGTCGGGTAAAATTTGGGGGAGTTCAGGCTTCAAGCCAAGCATTGTACCATTGTGTTTTCTCTCCCACGTAGCTCACCTCAACATCGCTGACTTGAATTGCTTCCAAATAGGCTGATAAATTTACAGCTTCTATTAGTGCTCATGTGTTTTAGGTTAAACCTGTGTTTACAGCCTAATAATTTTCTTCTGTCTTTAAACAAGCTATGAAGTATTTTGTAATGCAGATTGTCTCCTTTTTTATTTGCCAGTAAAAGCAGTGAAGGGAAGCTACAAAAACTCTGTGTTTTCTTGTCACTGAGGACAGCCTTGCTGCTGCACTTCACTGAGTGTGAAGAGCCAGAACTACTGTATGGTTTCAGCCTCAAAGGAATTGCCAATGCTAGAAGTAGCATAAGAAATATATAACTGGTCTAAACACATCAGGAAAAGGCAACTGAATCATATTTCAAGATTTAGCCAATTTGATCACTGTCATTGCCTAAAACAGAGAAAAAGTACCTGTAAACTGTCTCTACTTCTCTTCTGATCTTGGAGTTAACCAGAAGTAAAGGTATCCACAGTGTAACAGTAACGTTGCTGTTTGGGATGAGATGAACAGGATGAACCTTGAAATTTCTAGGTTGATGATATCCAGATAAAGGAGTAAATAATAGAAATCATGTTTGGCCATACTTCCTTTTCTCTTTGTGCCATTATAAATGCAAGAGGAGTAAAGCAAGAAAACATGATTTTTAAAGAAATTTTAAATTTGAACTGCAGAAACCTGAACACGGTTTGTACACATTGTAACACATAGAGATATGGCAGGTAAGTTGTTTTGTCTCAATGCACCTCCCAGTTCATATTTGATTTATTGCCTTTGATTTCCTGTGAATTTTCTCTGACATGCAAGAGATCACCCATGATAAGGTCTCTCCTGTGTTTGTGTCAACAGCACCTAGGAATGCCAACTATGGGCCAGGACCCCATTATGAGAACTGCTATACAAACATGACGACAAACAGATTTATGTCATCTTATATTCAAATCAAGCAATATAATTGGTTGGTGAGTTGTAGCTGAGCCAAAAATTAAGGATGGTGTTTAGTTGTTTTGGGGTTTTCTTTGTTCATATTTATAAGTGCATGAACGACATTAGATTTTTCAACTTCAGCCAAAACAAATACAAATACCGAAGATGTTAGTTCCTTTTTCTGTATATATTTGATATATTTTCCTTGTTAACAGTTTGTACAGAATCTAAACCTGAAAAAATTATAAATTGAATTATTCTCATCATTGTTCTTTGGACCCCAGAAGTGTGTTTAAAAAGAGCTAATCAAATAATCATTTGCAAGTGTTTATGAGCAAGTGTGTATTCTCTTTGTAAATGTTGGAACCACACAATATCATTTGGAGATGTAACAGTTGGCAAATAATTTTATGTTGCATTTTTTTTTCTTCATGAAAGAAGCAAGCTCAAACAAGGCATTTCATTATTACTTCAATAATGCACAATCAGCAAAGCTTTCATGTATCTTGATTGTTGATAGCTACTGATGAAATAGGAAGAGACAAAGTTTGTCAGGTGGAGACCCACACAGACACAAGTTGCCACAGCTAAGCAGCATGTCCATGTAAATTTAAGTCTCAGACAGAAAAGATAGAGTAGGGAGGAGGGGAATCAACACCTATTACGTTTGGACAGGGACAGAGAGAGTGGCCTTTGTTGACTGACAGACGAGGTTATGTGGCTGAACAGTAATTTGAAGGCTTGAATTATTCATGTCCTATTCAAGGTAAAAGGGTTTAACCTGGTGATATCATCTTGTTGCAATATTTCACTGAGACAAAAAAACCCTATTCCTAATCTTGACTTTTTTATTTTACTTGCTTCATCTCTTATACACAAAAATATGAATAGAATAGGAATAACTGCTAATTTTAAGAGAAAAATATATGTGTATGTATTAACATCCCAGAACAATTTGACATTTAAAATTAAAAAGCAAACAGCTTGCAGAGTCCTCAGTATGGACAGACCTCTGAAACTGAAACTTCTCTTCCACCATCACCCCCTCACCAGAGCTGTCCTTCTGCATAAGTATTGAACCAAGAGGTTAGAGATGGGTATACCACTGGTGTTCCATATTTTGTTTGAAAACAAATATTTAAAAAAAAAAAAGATTATATTTGTTTGTAGACAAGAAACAAAGACAATGCCATCATATGCTCTATAATTTCCTACAACTTCCTAAGCTGGCCTTCTACAGTGTTCATTGATTGTGATAAGAGTTTATGGACTGTCCAAAATCATCACATAGTTAATTCCTATAGAAAGGATTAACAAAACTGCCTACAAATAAAGGCACATACAGATAACAATACAGTTTGGAGAATACAGCCCTGTTCAACATTCACTTTTTTCTGTTAGCATCAAACAATTTATTGATGAACTAATTTAGCTTCGGACAATATTAATTCACTCTTAATTCCAGATAAACAGACCTGAAAGAAGGTATTTAATTGTAGATGTTGCCATGGAATGCCAGTCTTAGGCAAAACCTGAAGATTTCTTACTAAATCTCCCTCCTCTTAACCTGAAGTGCATTTAAACTACATTTTCTGCTAGAAAATCCATTACCAATTCTATCAGTCCTATATTTCACAGAATTCTGCATTATTAATGTGACAGGAAGTGTTGATATCAGCGAAGCAGAGATCAATTGTAGGATATATCAGTTTCCATATTTTGGATTCTTTATTTTGAACTTCTGTTCTCAGTGGGACTCCAGGGGTACTTGTGGTGCCTCAGGGAACTGAGCCAAGGATGGAGTTTGTGATCCTGAGTCAGTGGAAATTTACAGCAGTAATCAACCCTCATTTCTTTTCACCTATTTTATGATGATAAATCTTTCACATGCCCACCCTTAAAATGCCATTTTAATTTAGTCATACAGGCAACTGGCTTTCTGATTTTACTTTCACAGGCCTGTGGCTTCCAGACTTCTTACCAAGTCCTTGGCATCATCCCTGCTGCTTTTTAAATTCTGTCCAGAGATGGTCCTTTATCTCCCTGCACATCAGGTCTAAATAAGGTAGATCTTTACACTTATAAGAAGATTGTGTTTACTTTTCTTCAATGCTTTACCCCCTCAGTGACATCCCCTGTGGGGATTTCAGAGTAATTACCTGTAGTTATTAATCAGTGTTTCTCAGTACTCTCTTCTTCCAACTGGTAGTTACTAACCCACCATCTACCTGTCTCACCTTTCTTCAGTGCTCCTGAGACAACCAGCCTGTGCTTTCAGAGACAGATCTGCAGGACACTGGGGAAAATATAAAATAATAAAAAATTTAAATGTATCCATCTGGCTAGAAAGACGGGGGGTTTTGTGTGATGGGCCTAAATTTTCTTAGAGCTTTGAGACACTCAAGTGGTTTGGAATAGCATATTATGGTCAGATGAACACCTCTTCAGTGTTATTTGCTGGTTTTACTTATACAGAAAAACACTGTATAAATAATTCCTTTTTTTACCTAAAACTCAGCACCAAAAGCAAGTAGAAAATCTAATATAGTCTTGACTTGCAAGATCCTTCTTGGGTGTACCAAGTCAGTCACATGAAGTTTACATGTTTATAACAGTCTGCTCTTTTCCATCAAGAAAACTGAAGAATGCATGTTTCAGACTGGGCAGGAACTGGAAGATTGTGGGAAGAATTTCTGAGCCACTAGGTAACTTCCAGACATTATGTCCCAAGAAGATAGACTTTATTCAATACAAAAATAATATTCCTTTGTGAACAGAGGGTGCAGCAGAAATCCAATCTGAATGCTAAATACCAAAACCCAGTAACTACCGTACACAATGGACTGCCATAAGAAGGAGTGTTTCTTTTCCAGCTTTCACCTGGGACTAGGCTCAGAAACAACTGGCCTATTTTCTGTTCTCTTCATCCAAAGATGGTTTCAGAGTTTTCAGTCTTTCATCATCTCCTTGGGGCATTTTAGCTACTTCTGTGTCATGTAATCCATCACTCAATAAATAATTAATTTATTCAAGTAAGCAGGATCTCTTGGGGTTTAGGGTTTCTGAGTGAGGCGAGATGACATCTGATGTGCTATTAAAAAGGAAACAGGAAGAAAATACCAACATGTTACATTCTTTTATTTGATTTTTTTTAATTGTTATTCACTTTGTAGTCATCAAAATTCTTTCTTAGTTAACTTCTTCCATTAGGAGGATTAGTTTTCATTCCTCTGGTACTATTTTAATAAGTAGGGCAAGGAAACTGGTCCATTCTGTGTTAATCAACGTGTATGTAAGGCCAGGAGGGGACTGAGAAGCAAGTCCAACTCACTTTACAATTCCATGGGAGCAGGAACAGGACATTACTAAGGAGACATTTTTTCTCATTGCACTGGCAACCCTAAGCTGTGCGGTTTTTTCTCACCAGGCTTGCAGAGTACAACCAGCACTTGAGCAAGTCTGAGCATGAATGAATGACACATGGTTGAAAGTATGGAGAAGGCTGCACTGGTGCTGATGAGTCAGTAGAGGCACTGAGGCTTTTCGATGCAGCTCCCTCATAAAATTATTTGTATAAACATATGCAAATACATGTATATGTATAAACAGATATGCAGAAAATAACCCCAAATAACTTTGCTGCCATTGTTAATCACTTATATGAATGGTTTGCTTTTTTTTTTCCATTAAATCATAAAACAGCAAATGCGACCAAGAAAAATATACATATAATAAGTATATATACATAGATACATCTATATACATATGCATGCATATATGTATATGCATATATGTATGTGCATGCATATATATGTATGTATGTATATGTGTATTTAGATTACACAGTCACCATGTTTTCCTCTCCAACCATAAACCTTATTGGTGATTAGTCTTTAGTAACTCTAGAAAGGACCATATCTTCTACCTCCTAATTCATGAATGACAAGACAACCTCAGAGCTTTTCACCAGAAACATATGTCACCGTCATTCTCATGTGTGGACTACTCATGTGTTATGTGATTTTCTTTTTCCTTCTATTCAGTCTTATTTTAGACCTAATGAATATCTAATAATTAATGACTCCTATCTGTTTCCTCTTAATAAAAAAATAGCTAATTTAAAGTTGAGTATTCTGCATGTGAAACTTCAAAATTCATTGACATTCATTATTTGAAATAGTGCAGATTGAGGACATTTTGAAATTTTGTCCATTATTATCTTAATTCATATGAGTTTTAATAGATTTCATGTACAAATTTTCCAGAGGAAACCCCAGAACTAAAGAACATTGCTTGTCATTAAGTTTCCTGTGGAATGTCTGCTTTTTGTGAACTCTGGCAGATGTGTGATTTATAGGTGAGTATTGAGAACTTCTAGTTTAAAATTTCTTGACTTTTAAAAGCAAGGCGCAGAGAATTTCTGACATTACCCAAGGAGAGAATAAATATAGTTGGATTTTTAAAAGCAATTCTAAAAGAGTTCAGTTCCCACTGGAAATTTTCACAGCCCTTTTGAAAACCACAGTGTAATTGCATAACAGAGTTAAAGGTTAGGGTGAAGCGCCTCTGTTGGTTATATTCATTGATTTTTGAGGCATATGAGCCAGCAGAAAACTGGGTGCAATGATCAATAGCTTGGAGTCCTGGGTTGTTTTCTCCTTGATTTTGTTGGTGTGGGGAAAGAACTTGAGGACGAGCAGTTGGATCCTGAGTGTCAACAACTGCTTGTCCATCTGGTGTTGGCAATGGGGATTGTTTTTTGTGATTATGGGACCTTCTTTGAGTATAGAAGACCATTAAGAAAAGACAAATAAGTGGGGTAAAACTGTCTTTGTCAACAGGCTGGCTGAGCTGATAAGGAGAAACATGAAACTGGACACAACAGGGCATGAGAGTATGACCCACAGTCAATTGAAGAGGTGATGGAATAGCTCAGTGAGCAAACGATACAGAGTGATGCACGCGAGAGATGTCTCGAGGAACAGCCCTGGAAAGGATCCATGTCAAGCATATGCTCATGAGGAAGTTCCTGTAGGATAATATGATAGGGAAAGCTACTCATAAATTTTCTGGGAAATCAGTATGTCTGGGTGCATCTCTGCAGGACCTGTACACTACTGCATGTTGTATTGGGAACAAACAGGAGGAAAAAAGAGATCCCTGTGCAGATGCAGGACTCTGATCTCACTGGGATAACAGAAGGGTGGTTGGATAGCTCCCATGCCTAGAATGCTGCCATGAACTGATACGGGCTTTCTACGAACGACAGGCGAGGAGAGCAAGGAGAGGGAGTTACCCTGGAAGGAAAGAGCGGTGGAAATACTGCCTAGAAGCAGATGGCCATCCACTTGAGACAGTGGGTGTCTGCTACAGACTGTCTGACCAGAATTCCTTGTGAGGCCACTCTGAATTGTTTTGGAAATGTCATGGTGATCAGAGAGTTTCCCTGATGACTGGAAGAAAGAAAATACCAATTCAGTCTTCAAGGACAACCCAGGGAACTAGAGGCAGGTCAGCCTTACCTTGGTTGCTGGGAAGGTGGTGGAGCAAATAAACCTGGAAACCATTTCCAGGCATGTGAAGGACAACATGACTGGGAGTAGTCAGTATGGATTTACAAAAGGGAAATCATGCCTGACCAGCCTGATAGCTGCCTAAGATAAAATTGCTAGGTCAGTGTACTGGGCAAGGGCTGTAGGTATTCTGTGTGTTGACTTTGGCAAGCCTTTGAGACTGTCTTCCATTATATCCTCATGAACACCCTGGAGCAGTATAGACTAGAGAAATGGACACAGACATGGATTGGGAACAGCCCGGTGTGCTGGGATTAGAAGGTTGTGATCAGTGGCACAAACTCCGTCCGGGGGCCAGTCACTACTGGTGTAATCCAAGGTTTGATAGAGGTCAAACTGTTTAACATCTTCATTAATGACCTGGGTGATGGAACGAACTGCTCCCTCAGCAGGTTTGCAGACAGTGCAAAACTGGGGGGAGTAGCTGTTACACAAAAAGGTTGTGATGAGATTCAGAGCAACCTTGACAGGGTGGAGAACTGGGCCCATGGGAATGTCCTCAAGTTCAAGGAAAAGGAGAACCTTCCAAACACTGGTGATTGGGTGAAACTTAAAAAGGGAGGTTTAGAAAAGGAACCATGATGGGGAAAAAAAGGGGATGATGACATAGTTTTACTTATTCCTAAAATATTGGATTATGTTTTCTAGGCCTATGAGTAGCTCATGTGTGACAGAAACATTACTGGGAGGAGGCTTTGAAAGTGCTAATCCAGTGAATTCACACAAATGGGTACAAAGTCATCTTTATGTCATTATGGAAGAGAATTATCTGGAGAATGTGTTGAGTTAAATTAAGAAGAACTTAATAAGTTCTGGGGGTTTTTAATTCTTGAAATAATGCAATTTTTAGAAACTCTGAATTTAAAAGACCTTAATAGAACATTATAGTTTGTAATTTGGGAGTGGATATTATATTCATCTGTGACTGTCCTGTTGTTAAATCTGGTGTGTGACTAGAAAACTATAATAAATATATTTACAAGGATATGAAGTTATTTTCTTTTTTATGCACAATAACTGAGTATATTTAATTTTAGGAAAAGGTTTTCAATTGGTATGAACTGGCTACGTTCTATTGATATCTGCGGAGCTACACCAGCTTATACTAATTGATGAGCTGGCCATTATATTTTTATCAGAGATTTTCAGTTTGTTTGGAAGGAAACATTTTTGATCATGTCATAAAAACACTGTTCCTCATAAAAACTAATTAAAATACAGGAGCATTTGCATTCTGTAGCTACATGTCTTCAGCCACATCCTCACATCACATTATTTCTTACTTTGTACTGTGTCAGTTGTACGAATTAGTATTGTGACTTGAGAGTATAAAATGTTCCAAATTTTGAGAACAAATCTAGACACCCTTTTTCAGCTGCATGCTGACTACTACCTGCAATACTGTATTTTGTTAGAAGGAATGTCTGGTTAAAGGCAGATCCAGGGATAGCACGACAATGAAACTTTTCATGTACACTCACGTGAGGATTGAAGTTGTCTAACTTAAGCCATCAGAATTCTTGCTAGAGTAGCTATATTTACCAGAACCAATTCTAATTATCATGTATTTTGCTTAGAAGGTGGAAATATTTGCTCTGAAGACAGGTATTCCCTTTTGATATTATTCAGAGTAATAGCTACTCATGAATAATGATTTCAGGTTTAGGTAGTTCTGAATTTCAAATTCTTCAGGGGTCCAGTGGCATTAAATATGATATGATGTATCTTTGGTGTTCTTTGTAGATATTCCCATTCAATATTATAGATCCCAAGAAAATCCCATCTCTAAATTGAAACCCAGTACTCAGCCAAACTGTGCACATACTGTTGTTGCTTGCTAACTGAAGTGCTTATAGACATGGTTCATGGTCCTGCTGATGTCAGCCGAGTATGTGTAAGTCTTCCTTGAACTTGAACCTGCATTTTAAATTCAGCTCCCATGCCCATCAGACTTTCAGAAGCACACGCTGAAATTTATAACCTACATAATCTTGGATTTTAATGTTTTAAATTCCTGCATTGATCTAAGTTTAAAGTCCATAACAAAAAACAAGCATATTCAGCCATCTATCAGAGTTTGAACTTGCTATTTTTACTGTATTGGAGGTCACTGTCATGCTCTGTCTTGTCTGACCATTTCTTCCCTTGAAACACATACAAATGTACATGCTTAAACCCTTTTCCACTTTAGGATATTTTGCAATTAGGCAGCACATAAAAAAATTCTTACCTGAAGAATACACAACCAGAAATGTATTGTGATCACATAAACCACAGTTCCTCAGAATCTAGGAAAAAATAAAAATAGGGAATTGTAAGGCTGCTGAAGTAATTGCAGCTTCTTGCACCACTTGCTCATGGCAGATGGAAGCTATAAACAAGAAGAGATATTGACAGTGAAATAGAGTTATTGTTTGTGTTGCTTTCATGCTCAAGATTATTACTATTATTATTTTTGTCCTTTCTATGTTCCTTTAATATATGGCCATTAACTAAAGTAGCAAAAGGGGAAAACAATATTGCTTGTTTCACAATTACATTGGAATGTTGCTTTGATAATTAGTTTGCAGAAGCTGTCATGCTGGTCGATACTCTCTTCTCTGCTGAAGACAGCATTATTTTCTGATGTATGTTTTGACTCATCCCCTTGTCCCCTTACGTTAATCGTCTGCTGTTGATAACCATTTAACTAAATGTGTCTGGGGAAATAGGGTGAATAACAGTAATGTGGAAGACAAGGATTAGAACCATTATCCATAAGGCAAAAAAAAATTTTACACATTCAAAAAAAGATGATCCAAGTATTTTCTACAAAGAAAAACTTCTGACCTCTGGAACACCTCTAGTTTTTCACAGTAGATCATGTAAGACTTCATATACACTTATATAAATATATACACACACACACACGCACATACATGAAATTATATCTGTTATATATATTAAAATATCTATAAAAGATATAGGTACATGTGCAATTATATGTATGCATATATGCATTTTCAAAAATTGCTATATTACCATTGGTGTATTATTTAAGGTCTGGCAGGAAACTACACAAAACATAAACCAGAGCTGAAGAAATTTGCAAGACTCTCTTCAAGAAAGGCTGATCATGAATTCTCCAGTAACTGGACTATGGCATCAGAAAGTTGCTATCCATTATTTTTTCTCCCATCCACTAGATTTTTATTTTCCTCTTTCAGTTTACTTTGCATCATCTGGTCTGGGTGTTCTACCAAGGTCCTCTGGCATTGGGACTGGGATTAGTCCTGGACCCATGATTTAATTTTTTATTGAAAAAAATTCATCATTGGAAAATAAAGCTTTGTGAATGTGTTTTTTATTTCTTTGGATTTTTTTTTTTTAGTATACATTATCTAGTCCTCCCTTTTTTTCCCTTTTATTTTTGTCTAAAAAGCAAATTTTTTTAAAGTTAATATGTTTGGGTTTTTCTGGAAAACTCCAGAGAAGTAACATCATAGAAATGCAAACCTAGAAAAGTGCTGGAGATATTCAAACCAATTTGCACTATGACAAGATGGAGTATACTTTTGGCCACCCTGAGAAATACTTGATCTAAAGGAGATACTCTATGGCTACACACAGGGAAAGTTCAGGAGTTTCATGATACTAATACACTGCATTGGGTATGTCCAAATGATATAGTAGTCTGAAGATATCTTGTAAAATACAGTATCTTCCTTAATTTGAGGATTGGAAAAGCTTATGGCAAACCTTACAGGTAGAAGAGAAAAAAGACATAGAATCACAGAATGATTTGGATTGGAAGGGACCTTAAAGATCATCTAGTTCCAACCCCCCTGCCATGGGCAGGGACACCTTCCCCTAGACCAGGTTGCTCCAAGACACATCCAGCCTGGCCTTGAACTTTTCTAGGGGTGGGGCATCTACAGCTTCTCTGGGCAACCTGTTCTTGGGCATCACCACCTTCTCCATGTAGAACTTCTTTCTGATATCTAATCT
>NW_010262010.1:0-10046 GCF_000690775.1 Eurypyga helias | reverse complement strand
GCACAAGTCCAGGTAGACGACATTGATTGCCTGCATCTACCAAGGTATTCACCAAAGTCGTGACACCATCATAGAAGGCCACCATATTCATCAGGCACTATCTGCCTTTGGTGAAGTCATGTTGGCTGTCACCAATCACCTCCTCATTTTATAATTTTTTTGTCATAACTGTCACCTGATACTGTGGCCTTCAGCTCTCTGGTGATGTTGTCATGAGGTCATTTGCCTTTTGTCAAACTTCTTTGCCCTTCTACAGATCTTTTGGTTTTCCCCATAGGTTATCCATTTGGTACTCGAAGATGACTCTTTTGTATTTCCAGGTGTATTAGTGGACATATTAAAAATAACAATAATAATAAAAAAAGACAAACAAATTACAGCTGGTATAAAATGGAAATAAATGTAAAGATTCATGAAACCAAGATCGAAAGAGAAGACTTTTATCAGAAGTGGCCTGCGTAAAACTAGAATGGGACGGCAAATAGCAAAACACAGGTGAAACATTTTTCAGATGGCATATGACAGACACCTCACAGCTGCTGCATGGACACCTCCTAGCCCTGAGCTGAGTGTCATATACAAGAGCCCAGAATTTTATGTCTCTCGTGTTCCATGCATTGGATGGATGATCTTTTTCCTCTTGAGCGTTGCTCCACCCTTCAGTACCCTGTGTCTGTTTTCCCATGCCACAAACTACTGTGGTCCCTGTTGCACAAGGTTCAGTTTGGCTTCTCTGAGAAGAAAAATTACTATATGCCAGAATAGCATAAAGTCTGGCCTAACAACCATCAAGTGCAGATGTTAAAGATTTATGTAAAAAAGAAATGTTTGTGTTGCATACTGAGCCACTAATTATATACATGTTCAGGGGACCAGGTGTCAGAGTTAAATATTGGAGGAACTATATTTTATTGATTTTTTTTTTTCTCAGCCTCCATCAGGGACAGAGTTGGGTATAGTCTAAGAAAAAGGTAGAAAGATTTTCTAGCACTAGAGGCAGCCTGCAAAATCATGCAGCTCTCTTTGAGTCCAGTTTTTTGGGGACTCAGTATTGTTTAGGAGAGCTTAAATACTTCATTCAGGTTTGTGAAATGAAGCAGATGGTGAAAACCACTGAGGCTTAGAAAGAAGAACCTGTCCCTGCAACTACTGCTGATCCAAGAATTTATCCAGGCACATGTTACACAGATTTTGGTTGTTGAACTAATGTCTGGAGGAGAAAGTAACAATACAGCTGTGACATATGGTAACTGTTCTTAGAATATATAAGTAAGATGGTATTTTTTCTGCTCTGAAAGCATGTTTTAGTCTAGCAGGGAATAAATACTAATAGTATAGTGACTGTTTTAGAAAGAACAGATTCAATCCTCTAAATTCATTTAATTCTCCTGAGACTTACAGAACATTAGAGGATTTTATTACCATTGATTTCTTTTTCAGCCTGACTTAGTTCAGGACCTGTAATTTCCAGGTATGACTGTACTGATGTGATCTTGTTAAGTACCTCTTTTTGTAGGGACAAACAGATAAAATTTTCTGATAACATAGCTATACTACCAGTAGTGTCGTGCAAATGCTTTATATAGGTTTAAACACATTGGTTTGAGTGTGGAAGTGGTGTAGCTCAGGCTGAGCAGATTAAGCTGACCGGCAGCTCAGGAGAGGTGTAGGTGACAGCTCAACTCCACCTCCTTGCTCATGGTGGGAAGGCAGCGTCATTTACAACTCAGGCATCGCCTATGAAACAATCCCTAATGGGATCAAAGTCCTTTGTGCTTTTTCTCTACCCTCCCCTTTCAGTTACCCATACTAAAACAGGTGTATTGATTAGGGTGGTTCTTTACTGTGGACATATTAAGGACAACATATTCTTTGATATATAAGAGGAACATCAATCGTTCATTAACCTGCATCCAAAATATTAGTGAATTAAGAGAATAATGGAAATATTGTTTTTATACAAGTAGACAAGGAGCAAACGTTTGCTGGCTTTGTCTCTTCCTGCTATTCACCAATAGATGGTGGCAAAACTCCTTCCTTACAGTTGTCATAGCATGGTGATTGTATCAAGACAATGTATCACTGCTTCCTCAAGCACTTTTTACCCCATTCTGTTTTCTCAATATTTTCATCTCTTTTCCTCCCTAACACTAGTCTCACTTCTTGCTATTTTTTCTTAGCGAAAACTGTGTGAAGTTTCAACTTCATTTTAATCTTCTTTGCATGTAATGCTCTGCCTCATCTTTTTCTCAAGTAAAGCAGGGACAAGGTTGCATTGATTAATCCCTTTATAGTTCCCCATCTCTGAAACCTTTAGGGGATTAATAATTTTTAACATTTTATATAGGTATGTGGTGGATGTTTTGTGTTTTTGAAGCAAATCTAGATGATAAACTGAAGCTCAGACGACACAGTCGTGCTTCCGGAATCAGAAACAAAAATTCCATGGGCTAAATATGCAAAAAGCCCATGGATGGATCATCTGAATATCTGTGGGCCTCTTAAAAAAACCTTCTTGGATAATAGCTGTCTCCCTTTATAAAGAAAGCATTTTGAATACGTGAACAGAAGCCCATATAGGGGTACATCAGTATCACAAAGCTCTTTCTTTTTTTTTCCAGTGGAAGCTTTTTCAGTTACAGACAGGGCATTAAAGGGTGACGCTGGCATTGCCAAGCACCATCTTATATTGTGCTTCAGCTATATCAAGTGGTTGTAATTGTTGTGTATGAAAGTTAATTATGAAAAAATTTGTTATATAAAAATACCAGCCTACTTCACAAAACCCCAAAACCAACAGGTCTTCAGAAAGGAAAATTGTTCCCTAGAGGGCATGTGAACCTGCCTTTTTTCCTCAAACCAACTCCTTTGTCTAGTAGTGTTCAAGAATCACTGTGCAAAGTTTTACAGCCATCTGGAATACATCAATTTTCTTTTTTTTTTTTTTTTTTTTTCACTTAGCCTCTTGGAATATGTTTCCCTTTACATGTAATCACATTCTAATTTCACTGGCCAACACAGTACAAAATAGCAGAAATTACTGCTCGCTGTAGAGTATAACAGTTGTTCAGTAAGTGATATATACAGACAAGTATTTTGATTTGTTCTGTAATCTCAGTGGCTGGCCAGATTTTCTATATTTTGCCAAATCAAGAAAGAACATCAGTGAAGACATGACAATAAGTGTTTGAAATGCAAAGTCAAACACTGCACAGTGTTGAATGTGACAGGGAATAAAAGAAATAACAGTAATGGCTTGATAAATATATTACATTGAAATGATGACATCATAAATGTCACAGGGCCTTTGTACAAATCTGAACTCTCAAATTTCTCCACTCTGTAGGCCAGTCATGGAGCTCTGAAGTCACCATCTGATCACAGCTGCAATCTCAAGTGCAATCCCTAAGGTCTACAGGCACTTGAGAGCCTGCAACACATGTTTTCTCAACAGGCCAAAACTAGCACAGTGCCAATGGAAATTTTTAGGAGTTTGTTCATTTTGACACCATCCTATTAAAGGATAATGCCCTTCATTTTCCTTCTGTGAGGGGAACCCGGGAAAATAGAACCAATTTATAAATTTGTGGAGAAGACTAATCAGTACAAATGTCTTAGATCTATTAATTAATGAGCAGTCAGAAGAAAATAGATGTGTCAGGATATTCCATTACTCACAGGAAAAACAACAAATGGGCAGAACGTTTTGAAATATTAGCTTTCCCTCTTTTCCTTTAACATTTTTCTTTTCATGGAAAAATTGTTAGGTATTTGGTTTTTCTAGTAAAGATAAAAACTGTTGGAGGTGTATACAAAAGAGTTGGGTGGAAGCTTATGTTTGATAAAAACCAGAGATTTCTGGCTAACTTTGGTCCAAAATTTAAAAAAAAAACAGGAAAGAAACATGGAGAATGCAGTCACAGGTGGCAGTCTGTGATGCAGGGACAATAAAATAACTGAGTTTTGAGTTCAGACGAAATCTAGAGGTGTGAAGTCACTGGACTTCAGAAGAAGTCTTTGGCTTGTTAAGAGACCTTGTAGGCAAGGAAAATACAATCCTGCTCTTCTTGAATGGTGAGAATATTCACAAAAATCTTCTTGGCTAAGCAAGGAGTTTCTTAATGAACTAATAGTTACATTGATATGGAATCAAGGATATAATGGAGGGGCATAAAAGCATTTCTGAGGCAAAAGAAGATGAAATCAGGATGGCCAATGCCAAAATTAACTCAAACTAGTAATTCAAATGGAACAAAAAGAATTGCGTAAGTGGGCTAATACAGAAGATAGATATATTCAGACCCATGTGGCCTGATGGGAAGTAACTCAGTGCACTGATGTAATTGCAAAATCACTATCTCCTATCTTCAAGAATTATTCTCATTAGGGTCAGCCCCTGATGTCAGGGAGAAGGCTAATGGTATGCCTATCGTTGCAAAAGGCAAGGAGAGGATCTGAGGAACTTGGGTTGGTGTATGGACAGAGAGGATACAACTGAGGACACCTCAAAATCCGGCTGATGTCCCTGTGTTTCCACTCTACTTAATCTTTCAAGGATCATGGAGATCAAAGGATGATGATGAAAGACAAATGTTGAACATTCAGAGAGATGAGTTGGTGACCTACAGGCGTGACAGTGTCCAGGAAATTCATGCAGTAAGTCCACCAAGGGGAAGAAGGAGATTGGGAATATCCAGATTTAACAAGGCTAAAATATGCTTGACCAGTCTGATTCCTTTCAGTGACAAAAGACTGCTTGCGATGCACTTCAAGGTTGAGAGAAGAGCAGATGGGCTGAGATAGATCTTTACTTTGCTAAAACTTTACATAAAGCTCCCCCACCACAGCCTCATTGATAAGCTGAAGAAATACAGATTGGCCAGACTGTTAGATGAGCTGACAATTGTCCAGATTGCTGGTTTCACTGAGTAGTGATTAATGACTCGATGTCTGTTTGGCAGCTGCTAACAAGTGGAGCATGGCAGACATCAATACTTGGGCCAATACAATTCAATATCTTTACCAGCTGCCTAGATGTTGAGAAAGTGCGATTCCTCGGCAGATTTCTGAATGATGTGGAACTAGGGAAGAAAGAGATGGTAAATGAATCATAGAATCATAGAATGAATCATAGAATGGTTTGGGTTGGAAGGGACCGTAAAGATCATCTAGTTCCAACTCCCCTGCCATGGGCAGGGACACCTTCCACTAGACCAGGTTGCTCAAAGCCTCGTCCAGCCTGGCCTTGAACACTTCCAGGGATGGGGCATCCACAGCTTCTCTGGGCAACTTGTTCCAGTGCCTCCCCACCCTCTCTGTGAAGAACTTCCTGATATCTAATCTAAACCTCCCCACTTTCAATTTGTACCCGTTACCTCTTGTCCTATCACTATAGGTTCTTGTAAAAAGTGGCCTCCCACTTTTCTTGTAGCCACCTTCAGGCACTGGAAGGCTGTAGTAAGGTCTCTGTGGAGCCTTCTCTTCTCCAGGCTGAACAAGCCCAACTCTCTGAGCCTTTCATCGTAGCAGAGGTGCTTCAACGCTCTGATTATCTTTGTGGCCTCCTCTGGACTTCCTCAAACTGGTCTATATACTTCTGATGTTGTGATTTCCATGAGGCATTACTAAAATGAGACCGTCATGGAACCTTTGAAGTTCAGCAAGGAATAGTACAAAGATATGCTTCAGGTCAGAGCAGACCTGCCTCTGCATTGGTACAGTCCAGGAACACACCGGCAGCTCTGCTGAAAATGATCTGGAGTAACAGTGAATGCCGCATGCCTACGAGGCAAAGTTTTCATTGTGAATGAGGCAAACTGCACATGGAGTCACACTGGGAAAAATACAGCTGTCAGACCAAGGGGAGTTATGATCTCTTCTCGCTCAGTACTGGTGACATGACACCAGTGATCCTGTGTCTGTTTTGGGCTTCCCAGTTCAAGAGGGATGTTCAGAAACTAGAGACAGTTCAGTAACACAACTTCTTCCAAGCAGGTGTGGAAGAGGATTTTTCCCTCCTGGCTAATAGCTGCCTGGCCAGCAAAGACTCTTTGGGTGTCTTACCCAAGCAGTGGGCACACTCATGCTTAGCCTAATAGCTTGTTAATCTTTTGTTTATTTTAGCTACTGAGTGCTTTATACTTATAAGCTGCATATACCCTCCTTGCAGGGTGTCTTTGAGCCTAGTTAAGGATGCCTGATCAAAAAACCTCAAATGAGGGGCTGTAGCAGAGTACAGAAGTTATTTGGGAGACAACAGCTTGTGACAAACTGTGACCCTCTTAGTGAGAAGGCCAGGAAGAAGGGTTGCATAATAAAATATGAACACCATTTGGTAAAGGACAAAACCAAATTTCTCATGTCCAGCTTGACTTTTTTCAGACCACCAGACATTAGCTGTATGCATAACTGTTTGCTACAAGTGTAAAACAGCTATTCTTTCCATTACAACCAGTGAAATGCATGTGAATTTCACAGAAATCAGATTTTTAAACTGCGCCAGTGGAGTGAGGGGTAAAAGACATCCAAAGTACCACAATTTTCCCTCTCCCATGACAGACAATATCGTGTCACAGAGCTCTTTGCCTGATAAGCCCGTCTCCATCTATATCTTGGAAATTATAGGACAGAAAAATAAGGACAAGGACTGTAGGAATTGAAGGGTTCTGTTTTGCTCATGGTAGCATCACCACATGGGCTTGGATTGGTTTGGATTGGCCATGGTTAATGTAACAAAATGAGTTTATTGTATGTGGGTTCACTGGTAGAAGGAACTTATATGTGGTGAAGCATTAGAAGAAATGTGGTATCAGTCTAAATACAGTGATGGCATCAGGAGTAATAATTTGGGTACCTAACCTATATATACTGAAAACTGTATTGTTATTTAATCACAGTTATTGCCCATCACTATGCTATCACCGATCTACATAACCCCAGAAAAAGCCATCTATGTTTCAGTATTCCTCTAAATACCAACCTGACCACAGACTGCAATCATATCAGTCTACTAAAAACAAAAAATGTGGTATGTAATATACTTAACGAGTAGAAATTCACACAGAGCTAATGAAATAAGACCACAACTTTTTTTTCTTTTTCTTTTTTCTTTTTCTTTTTCTCCTTTACTTTGCAATTAAACCTTTTTATTTGCACAATCACATTAGGGAAAATTTGTTAATGTTCTAACCTGTTGCATTTACACTCAATTTAGAGTAAGATCCTGTTATTTAATATAATACATCCATTTTCCCCTTACATCTTCTACATCTGTCTTTTTGCCTCTGATTTTACATGGATTAATTATGAGGTGTGATCATCCAAAGGCTTTCCTCAAGGTGCTATACCTACTTTCATAAGGCTACATATTCTCCATGTTTTCTCCAAGTTTTTCCATGTATAAACAATACCTCATTATAGGATTGGTTTTGATTGCTATTTTTCTTTATCTCACTAGGTTTATTTTCCCTGTTACAAAAATATATATTGAAAGTATGCTGTCTCTTGCCTGTAGTTACTGTAACATTATGTAAAAATATCTTATTGGAACCCAGCATTTGGAAGGAGAATAAAGCCTACATGAGGTTAAAGTCAGAGGTATGAGGAAAGGAGGGTTGAGAGCTCTTAAAAGCTGATACTCTCCTTTAAGCATCTGAACATAACTGAATTAACGAAAATAGGATGCTGTATATTTGCAAGGGTATGAAAATATACAAGATTCAAAGAACCATTGGCCGTTTCACATAATCTGTCACAGTAAGAAAACTGAAAAGACATCGGATTTATACAACAGAAGATGTGTCAGATGAAATCACTGCCTTTAGGTATCTTGAAAAGTTTTGCAGCTTTCTTCCCCAAACCCTAATGTGAACTATTTAACCCAAGGTTCACAGTATTTAATTACTGTTCTTACCTCAAGTAGTTCTAAAAGCATCAGGGCTCTGAGAGCTGTACCTGCACATTAGAGACGTGATGAGAAAGAAAAGATAAGTAATTTACATTTCAAATAAGAAGGAACCTGTCCCAAAATTTGTTTTGCAGTCAGCTTTTTTGTCCCTCCAGTAATGTATTCTTCATGTATGAAATAGTTCTTCTGTAAGCATATAATTTCAAGGTCCAATCTCATTAAGCAGAGAAAATAGAAGAAAGCAGCACATAGTTTATGTAGAAAGGTGTACATTTTGGTGTGTATTAGTACATGTGATGGCAGTCGTATTTTCATTATATGTCAAAGAACAAGCATTATGTTAAGAACTGAAGAAATCTGATACCCTATGACTTTATTTTCTTTTTGCCTTCATTTAAACACTACAAAAGAAATAATAGGACTGCATCATAACAACCAGAAATTTGAAAATATATCAATTATTACACTTATTACTGTTTCAGAAGCAGCTTTGTAATGTGTCTCTATAGGATAAACAGGCATTTGTCTTAAACTCAACTTCTTCATTATCTTTCATACAGCTGACAAAAATAGAAAAGCCAGAGTCCAAGATGAGAGCTGCTGAGACTTCATAATGTTTATTTTATGGAACACCTGAATGTCTCTTTCAAGTATTAGTAAAAACACTGGGAAGAATCCTATGGAAACAGGAAGCACAAGATTAAATTCTGGGTCATTGACCCTAAGTCGTTCAATCCAGTAGCCTGATATAGAGAGAACTATGTGAAATAATCAGAAATCTATTAACCTTTTTTTTAAAAAAAATTCTGGTTCTACCCTTCAGTCTGAAACCTGCTTCAAAACCTCATTGTTTTGATGTTTGTAAACATTTAGAATTTCCAGCCTACCTATATTTGAAGTCATCTAGTCCAAGGTCTCACTCAAATCACAGCTTCCTTTAATATCAGATCCAGTTTTAATGTTAGATCAGGTTCCTCAGGATTATATCTAGTTAATGTCTGAATATCTAGGTAGCTTGTTCCAATACACAATCACCTTCATGCTGAAGATTTTTTTTCCTTGATACCTAACCAGAATTTCTTTTTCTTGTGACTTCAGTCTATTACTTCTATTCTTATCATCTACAACTATGTGATGCTAAGGATAATAATTCTAGTGATAAATCTTGTGTAGATCTCTAATATTTCTCATGATTGAAGCTAGTACTTAAAGTTAGAACATGGAGCATAAAGCTTCAATGATGATACAGTAAGAGATATAAGGCATCTTTTGTGATGTCACTTGATGTGTTTGTTATTACCTGAAAAGATGCTTAGTACCTCAATTACCTCTGTTGGGAGCAATCCATTGGAGTTTATGTTACTGAGAGCGCCACAAACCTGTTAATGAAGTATCATAAGTCATGGTTGCAAACTGTAGTGTGCAGTAACAAGAATTTTAAAGGTACTGAATATCCAGATGTAAGAAAATGAGTGCTCAACACATTCTAAAAATGAAATACATGCCTGCCTGAATGGAGGTAGGCACCCCACAAACACCTTGTTTGAACTTTGGCCACTGTTTTCCAAGTAAGCTGCACGCTTGTCTTCTTAACAACTTTACAGGACGAGTGAATAGGTGTCTGGCTTGTCTCATTGTCTTGCTACTGAAAGTTTCTGCAGAATAAAAAGGTCAGTGTATTCATCTCTGAATCACAGCAGTGAAGAAAAAAAAAAAACGGGGATTTTCTTGCATTTCCGGATTTACATATGTCCTTGGGAAACAGACATTGACGTGCCAGCTGGAGACTTGTATGCTGAAACCAGCTAGCTTTTCCTGTTACTACATAGCTTCCTTAGAGGAAAAAAACAACAAGGCAACTTGTATTAATAGCGATTTATATTAATTACAAATCTGAGGTTGCACAGTAGCCATTCAAAAACACCTGTCCATAGCAAAGGTTGTGGTTTATAAAAATGAAACAGTATTCCAGACAAAGACAATTATAATAAATATCTTTTAAATGAATGCTGATACGACATTAACGAGATATACTGTCAGTATTGCTACTACTTTTGGATTGTTTGACCTTCATAGAACAGTTTATCTGAGAGTCTCTGGGATTAAGGTGATTAATCATGACATGGATGATGGCATTGAG
>NW_010262009.1:0-4263 GCF_000690775.1 Eurypyga helias | reverse complement strand
GGGGGCGGGGGGAGAAGGGGAGGTGAACATGTGACTGCATGGTACTTAATTGTTAAATAAGGTTAAACCATGACACAAGCCTTTTATATACACCATGTCGCATCAGTCAAGAGAAAAAAATATATATAGAAATGAGAGATTCTGATTGTCACATATTGAAATTTTCTGTAATAAACATCATGGACAGAGAAAGGGTCCTAAAAGAGTAGTTGGATCATCAGACCCAGTAAAGTGAAACAGGTGAGAATTTATAAAATTAAGAGATGAAATTGTATTGCACAATTGCAGCATCGTAAAGATCACTCCTATAATCTACCACAAACCAGATTATAATATATGACAGACTATTACTTCAAACACTGTGTAACCATCTAAAGGGCTAGAAATCAGTAGTTCACTTTCGGAAGAGGAGGTATTGAGTAAAACTTTGAAGCAGACTTTCCTGGTTCTACCTCTCTTCAAGGGTCAGAATACGCTTCCTAGATGTGCAGACTTCTTAAAGATGAAGAATTTTATTACAGGAGAGAGGTATAATCCAAAATAAATTTGAAAAATTGGAGAAGTGGTCTCAAAACACAGATAAAAGTGCAGAATATTACTTTTTAGTAGCAATAATTACTTGCAAAAAATATAGGTATGGGCATAGCTGAGTACATACTCTTTCAAAAAAAGGTTTAACACTGAAGCCAATGTCAAGATGAAAAATCAGAAGTGTGATGCCAGTGGAGGAAAACCATAGTGGCATATATAAACAGAAATACACCTCTAAAGACATATGGAAGTAATATTTCTGTTTTACTCTGCTTTGGTAAGACTGCAGTTGGACAACTGTACCTAATTCGTGTGCCAGCACTACAGTAAAAGCATAACAAGAGCATACAGTACAAAAGCTACCCATTGCTCACTGGGATGCCTTTTTGAGTTCAATATTTAACTATGTTTATGACCTTAATTTCAGAGACTTTTGCATAGCAGCTGAAGAGGATATGAAGAACACTCACTGCATCAGTAATATGTTGTTCTTGCCACTGCCTTTTATGAGTGAGATAAATTGAATAAACATATAAACACTGCTCCCTGTCTTAACTACTCCAGATTTGAACTGAGTAGCAAATGTACTGCCTTCAGTAGGAAAAGGACAGGCATAAAAATGAAGCAGACCCCAAAGTTGTTTACATTAGTCCAGAAACCCCAAAACCTAAAAAAACTTCTGTTAGAAAAGTCAGTATTAACTAGGTTGCAAGTTCTTCTCCTCAGCTGAACTCACAGTTCACCTTATTTTTTATTGGTATTTATATTAAAAATAGCAATAAATAAAGAAATAATGCAGCTCCTTTGAATCCTCTTTCTGACATGAGACAGATTTATCAGTCTGCTTGCAAAATGAGCAGGTTTCTGATGTTTTGTTTCATTTGTTCTTGGACTCTGAAGCAATCTTGATCCCTGGGGCAGTGATAAAAGACTCTGCATTCTTACTTTTTGTAAGACATTCTTTTGTGTAGACCTTTGACAGTTTGCAGAGAGAGGCAGTTACAAAGAAAAGCGTGTGTCAGCGCACTGAGCAACTCTCTCCACTGCACTATCTTGAAGGACCCATTTCAGTTCTCCATGCTGCAGCGTACCAATTTGTAAAAAGGACAGAACCATACTGTGTTGTCATACAGGCACAAATATTTGTGGCTTCAAACCTTCAGTAACGTCATAAATTTCACTCAACAACAGCCTAGTACTTCAATAAAGGCCAGCTGAAGTACTGAAATGAAACATACATTCACTGTACATTTGAGGTGTTCAGTGTTAAGTTCTCTTCAGGTAAAGAGGAAGATTATTTCCCTCAGCTGCTGTCTCTCTTCTTGGGAGTTTATAGATGCTTAGCATTTTTTAGGGTTTTGTCCAGTAATAGCACCAAAAGTGTAAATGCAGTTCAGCATCGTGCACACATCTTCTCTGCTTGGCAGCTGATTATTGCATACAGTGGAATCAGTGACCCCTGTTATGGCAGACTCTAACAGAATGAAATATGGTTCCATGTATATTCCTGTCCCCTTTCTCTCTTCTTCAGTATTTAAATCAACACATGAAAGACAGATTCTCCCTGCACTGTAGTGCTTTTGCTAATATGTTAGCAGCTATAAACCCACAATAGTAATTATTTTCTCTCCATACCTCTTTTACAGGTAACCATCTCCAGCCAAACCTATTCAAAACAATACCAAATTCTACCCTAGAACTCCACGAAGCCACTCTGGTGCTATATGCCTTTCCAAAAAGATGGGCTTGGCAATATGCTGAGTATGGAGACTAAAACTCTGGGATACTTTGGACCAAGTAGCTTTTCTGCTCAAAAGATGCTATCACAGCTGGCAGTGCAATGACCTGAATGTTCCTGTTGATATTGGCCAGACCCTCACCACTGTCTTATGTAAACCATTCACACTGGAGCCAGAGGGAATTGTTACTGAACGCTTATTATTGAAAGCCCTAGCAAAGCGTAGGGTTTTTCACAGCAAGCTGATAATCCATTGGGCTTGCAAGTACATGGAACAGCCATCACTTGCATATTATGCAGAATGACAGATGTGAAGGGCAGAGTTTTAAAGTAGTAAGCAGAGAGGCTTGCTTATATACACCTTATTTCTTTAAAAAAAGAAAATTGGCAGATGGATGGCAAGTTGCAGCCTCACCCACCCACAAATTAGATCCTTTACCAATGTTCACCAGGCTCAGTCAGAAAGGGGAAATACTGAGATGCTTGCAGTAAGCAGAGAGGCTTGCTTATATACACCTTATTTCTTTAAAAAAAGAAAATTGGCAGATGGATGGCAAGTTGCAGCCTCACCCACCCACAAATTAGATCCTTTACCAATGTTCAGTGCAGACACCAGACTCAGTCAGAAAGGGGAAATACCGAGATGCTTTGCAGTGCCCTGAGCTTACCTGTGGCCACACTCAGCCTTCTGCTGCACATATAAATCAAATACAGCCACATACTGGACTGTACGAGCAAAAGTATAGTCAGCAGGTCAAGGGAAGTTGTTCCTCTCCTTTACTCAGCACATGTGGAGCAGCATCTGGAACTATGGTTTCACTTTTGGCCGCCAGCACAACAGTGACAGTGACAAATCAGAGCAAGCCCAGCTGCAGGTTACTGGTTAAAGATCTGGAGCAGCTGATGTACAAAGAGATGCTGAAGGAGCTGCATCTGTTTAGGCTGGAGAAGGCTGCAGCGAGCACCTATTAACAGCCTTCCATTTCTGAAAGGGAGTTTATAGGGAAGATGAAGCTGGACTCTTCTCAGAACTGCACAGTGAAAGGACAAGAGAGGGTGCAAGCTGCAATAAGGGCAAATAAGGACAAAGACAGTACTGGAGACAGGACTGTAGCAAAGGTCCAAGATCCATCCAGGGGGCAGGACCAGAGACATGGCTGGGCATAGACCAATCCACAGCACAGCTGGGGCCAGGACTGGATGTCCAGACCTGAGCTGATATGCAGCCTTTGGGCAGCAGTGGGGCAGGTAAGGGCCATTATGCTTATTAGTGCTCTCAGAGCCCTGACAAATTCATACTTTAAAGGTACCTCTTGTCTAAAGCTATGTGCCCCAGCCTGTAATTATCAAATCATGTTAAGAAAAAAAAAAAAAAGCTTAGTGACTCTAAAGACCATTTTCACAAGTGAAATACATTTCTTAGCAACAGAAAATAACAGCAAAGTGTGAGTCAATTAAACAAACTTTCCTATTCTTTAGCATTAAATCAAGCTATTACATCTTATTTTGACAAGATTCCTAAATTCTTTAGGATCATGACTTCTACATTTACATTGGTATCTCACAGGTCAGACCTATAATATTCACTATAGTATTAGAAACTGATTAACATCTTGACATTTCTTCTCTCTTCCAGCTTGTGCATCATGGTCACACGCCAGGAGAAACGGAAAATGGTATCTGGGCTGGATTCATTTCAGTGAAGTACACATAGGATAAATTTGACCAGCTGTCACAGATTTCTCAACTTATTTTAGAATAGCTTCAACAATGTTAAATAAGCTTCCCCAGAAACTGGAAAAGTTCTGTCAATGTCTTACTTAGTACCAGTAGATTAAATGCTGAGGAACAGCTCTGGCACTGGATGGAAATGTGGCTCTTACTCTATCCCCCGCATATGTCAAAGGACGTTTCACCTACATTAGCAGTATCATTCCTAATGGTGGGAAGTTCCTTCTGCCCCCCATACTATACATATATATATATTCATATAT
>NW_010262008.1:0-1311 GCF_000690775.1 Eurypyga helias | reverse complement strand
CCCTGAGAGTGCTGAGACAGAAAAAAAGAGTTAATTAAGAGTTAATTAGTTAATTAAGAGTTGATTAATCCTTAATAACTGTGATATGGGCTTACATTATGACAGTACCAAGTAATTATCTTTCAGAGACCTTCCATGTCTCCAGCCAGCCAGATACTGGCTTTTTCAGCTACATCCCCATAAACTCCCCTTCAGTTCTCCGTCAGAGATTTCCCTGGACCAAACAAGGCTCTGACTACAAAGCTGTCACCATCCAGACCAAACCAACGAGGTGTCAAACAGGTACAGCATTTCCTGTGGTTACTTGTTCCATGCCTGACATTCCACTCGTAGGTGATACTCGACGAGTCCTGGATATCTGCCACTGACCTGAAGCATTGAAAGATGCTCTGACAGTTAGAACAGCCACTCCTTACCCTTGTGAATCGCCAAACTCTGCTAGTTTCAGGTTCTTTGAATTTTAATTTTGTTCAGTCTTACCTAGTTTTCCAGAAGGGAGACATTCCCTTCGAAAACTTCCCACAGAAATGTTGGAAGGCTAAAGACCCACCATCATCAGTAATCTTGCAGAGACAGAAAAGGTTAATTATTTGCTTTCCTTTACAGGATTTCTTAATTTTAATAATTCTCCTTTAAAAGCAAGCACAGGGAACTGCCTCTGGAAAGGGCAAGAAACCTCACATGTGAACCACTAGGTAGGAAACGCTCTCCAAAACCAAGGGAAACTCAAGGTTTAACAAAAACAAACCATCGGTTAATGAAGACTAAACGTAGGTCTTGGGAGCCTTTAAAAGAATGATTCAGGTCAACTGCTGCAGCTCCACACGAGTTACAAAAGTGGCTGCAGGCCTGGGATTATATTAAGCAAAGCAACATCGTCTGGAGATACTCCCTGGATTACACTGTCCTCAGAAGACCAGGAAATGAAGAGTCACCTACTGTTCCCAAATCAGTAATTTCTGTGCAAATCAGCATTATCTGTAAAAAGAAACTAACCTCACTAGTAAAGTCACAAACCTATTCTGCAAGTTTTTCCCCGAGAATCTCCATCACAAGACTGTTGTTGTAGTAAACTTTATTTAGCTACGTACTAACGATTTGCTCTTCGAAGTAATCGTGTTTCCTCTGGGGGGAATATGGGCAGAAGAAACAAGGAATCGTAACACTTTAGTGTGAAGACACACACCCAAGTTACACTAAGTTAATTACAGATATGAAAATATTTCAAACTGAGGACAACTGGATGTGACCGATTTTGATACCAAACTCTAAATTTACCACGAGACAGACTGCAAGTCTCCCAGCCCAGGC
>NW_010262007.1:0-972 GCF_000690775.1 Eurypyga helias | reverse complement strand
TGGACTTGTGCACCTTCCAGTTCCTCAGACATTCCCATACTTGATCCTCGCTGACCATGGGTGGCTCTCCATTCTCCCAATCCCTGCCCTTGTCTTCCGTGACTTTGGGGGTACAGCTCGTGCCCTTGCCAGTGAAGACCGAGGCAAAAAAAGCATTGAGTACCTCAGCCTTCTCCATGTCCTGGGAAGCTAGCTCTCCCGTTTCCTTCTGCAGAGGGCCCACATTCTCCCTGACTTTCTTCATATCCCCTATGTACCTATAGAAGCCCTTCTTGTTGGCCTTGATGTCCCTGGCCAAGTTCAATTCTGTCAGGGCTCTGGCTTTCCTGATGTGATCTCTAACCTCTCGGGCAACTTCCTTGTACTCCTCCCAGAAATATTGATAGTGAAAATGAAAGGTGTTTGGCCAACTCTAACTTGTTTTCTTCTGGTAATTCAATATGCTTTTCCTGGTACTTGTGAAAACCAGAAAACAAAAAAAGAATCATGGAAATATCCACAACGGAAAAAAAAATCCCACAACAACACCACCAACAACAAAACAACCAACACACAAACAAACCGACAAAAAGACCCCAAACCTAAAGTCCCTTCAACATTTAAAAACATTTTTTACATGGGCTATGCAAATACTCAAGATATAGGAAAATCAAGTTCTTCTGCAGGAAAAGAGGAAAGAGATCAGCAAAATGGAAGAAGGTGTGATAAAAAGAATTTGTGTACAATGATTTTTTTTAGAAAACACATGCATACACCCAATTATAACTTTTTTCTGTACTACTTGTTGTTTTTCTTAGTATGAGAACTCTTAGGAAATGAACTTAAAGTACTGCATGCAAAGATGTTCTTACTTAGGTACTAAAATATCTACACTTATAACTGCTATGGTTCCCAGAAACAAAAACTTACGATTGCACTTAAAACAAAAGCCAAAACAAAAAAATCCCAACTAACCAACCAAACCAAAAACCA
>NW_010262006.1:0-1408 GCF_000690775.1 Eurypyga helias | reverse complement strand
CAAACCACTCTATGATGCTATGATTCAGTTCATGAAGTAGACTGAGCGAGGGCCAGGTAGCGTCAGGGAAGCGTTTCTCTCGCACACAACTGAGCATCCCCATGACTGCTCCAGGGAGATGGCACGGCTGAGCACGAGCTCTTGGGCAGAGCACAGCGCCCACGCGTAACACTCGCGCCTCAGACACTCTGCTCCCACGCCGCGTCAGACGCTCACGTCACCGCATCACCCCCCGCGCCGATCTGTAACGCCGATTATAGCCAGCTGCCGGCACAGGCCCGCTAATCAGATCAGAAGATTGCTGTACGCCTTTGCAGCGGTCCCACATGCTTTTCCGTCAGCCGTTGATCCGCAGCCCACGCAGTGGAAACACTCGGCCCTTATTTGCACCACCCCGTTCGCCAGAGCCCGCCAGGCGAGGCCAACGCGTGCCGAAGGCGGTTCCCGGCCAAGGCGAGGCCATGGGACTCCCGCTCGGCTCATGCATCGGTAGGTTACACGTTACTTAAACTTTCACAGGTCTGTCCGCCCACCGAGCGTGAAATGAACAGTGAAAGTTAATAAGGCACAATGAGCCAGTCACCGGCAGGGCCTGATAATCTTGGTCCTTATGAAACGGCTTTCACAACTCGCTTCGTACCCCTTTAGGTCATTGTTAGCTCCTCAGCTGGGCAGGGGAGAGAAAACCTAACAAGAGGCTCACGGGTCGAGGTAAGGGCAGAGAGAGATCACCTAGCAATCAGTGTCACAGGCAAAACAGACTCCACTTGGGACTCGAGTCCAGGGGCTCCCCAAGCACCATGTGCCCTGGAGGCAGGTGGGATCAGCGGATCCTGTCAAGGAGCAGTGATACCAATGAGGTGTTCCCACCTGCAGGGTGAATGGAACTGGCTCCCTGTAGGTTTTGCTCTAACAGGCATGACGTACGCAAGATGACGCACTGCATCTGCATCCCCCTCTGTCCCCATTTTCCCTAGTGCAAATGGGATCTGAGCAGTAACATCCCAGTTCAAGCCATCATTGTTACTCCTAAGATTTCTGTCTCTACACCTTTGGGTTTTCCCGTACTCCCGGTGTGGTGTCGTATGGCCTGGGCTCGTAAATCCTTATTTCCCTCCTGGTGGAGGCCGGGCACCACTACGTACGTCCCACCAGCCAAATGACACGTTCTGGCAAGCCCCCAGGTGCCTTGCTGCTGGCTTAATTTGATGCTTCCTATGAATCGGTGCCTACTGACAGGGCGTTGGGTCTGTTCTTCCAGCACACTCGTACATTCGAGGAATCGGTGGATTTTGCCCTCTGGGGTACAGGCGTTAAAAACAAGGGTCCTGGACCCCTTTTTGAAAACCAGCATTAGGGTGTCTGTGCAGGAGCCATTACACTTGTGTCGTGGTTTACCTCCGGCTAG
>NW_010262005.1:0-2054 GCF_000690775.1 Eurypyga helias | reverse complement strand
TATATTATATATATTATAATGTTATAGTTAGAATACCTGCTCATAAACCTGGGTAGTGAGGTTTAATATTCTGATCAATCGGACAAGGTGTAAGACCACATCTCCTACTTGTGAGAAGGCTGTGGCCTGGATGGGAAAAAGTCTGAATGTGAGCTTATGGGGGTAGGTAGGAGCGGAGAGGAAGTCAAAAATAAATGCATTAAAGAAGTGGTCTTTACTTTTCCAGAAGAAATAATGCAAAATTCAAAGCATGAAGGAGACTTAATAGAAGAAAAAGTCTGATGGGAGAATCTAACTATAAGGGTGCTTAGCTGACAAAAGGAGATTTAGGTTGTAACATCTAGTCCCAAGATTCATTCTATTCTCTTTAATCCTGTTTGTCACCTGGAAAGATTGTCAATTCTGGGAGCAGGAATTGGCACATAGGACTTCCCTGCTTTCTGGCAGTTTTTTGTATTTTATGACATCTTATTGTTTTAGTTGTGACATATTACAAAACATATTCCAATGTACACAGTTTCATTCCCAAAACATCCTTCTTGATACAAAATAAGGGATAGCTATGTTTTCTATCTTGCATTTTTGTCACTTATGACCAGATATTTTCCTTGAAATCTTTAGTCTGGTATTGCATTTTTCACTGATGATTTCTGCCAGTGAGTCCCTGAGATCTTGATCATATGGATTTCTGGGGAAAAGGAGGTAGTGGGCTGCTTGACCTCCATGCTGTTACTTGCTTTGAATAGCTTTGAGATAATTTTCAATTCAGGTGTTTTCCCCTGGGAAATAAGAAGTTAATTCCTCCCAATAGGTGGTGTGTTCCTGAACTGAGCAGAGAGTATGAGCTTTATGAAACTAATTTGCTAAAAATACGAAGAAAAGAAATCAATTTGCATCAATCAAACTGAATCAATTTGCACAGAGAATTCATGCAGGGAATTACAGCATTGCATATGCCAGCTCTTCACTTCCTTCAAAATAAGCCAAATAAACATTCGTATGTTTCTAAAACATACCTGTAACTGCAACAGATTCAGCTCTGGGGACTGGATATTTATTGCCCATATTGCATCAACATATGTTGAGCCCTTCCTTCTTTGTGATTTGAAATTAACACCAATGTATTAAGCTGGTTTAATGGTAGCATATTCTAATGAGGAAACAGTTTACAATCTGCTTTCTGATTGCTTATGAGGACCAGGTTTTCAGAAATGGCCACTAATGTTGTAATCATATTTCTACATGCATTTATTTCATATATAAAACTCACAGCAGTGTTTGCAAACAACGATTTAGACATACAGGTTACTATGTATGCTTTTACATGCTAATGTGTATTTTGAGAATTCAGCAGATTCAATGTATTTATTTAGCTCCTGACACATAGTTACCCTCCTGCCCTTACCCTCCTGCCCCCCCCCCCAAAAAAAAGATCTCTTGCCCATTGTGCTTTTTGCATACAACTAACACCCACAGAGACTGTGGTATTTTTAGTGATAAATTGTATTATAATGACTTCACACTTGTTTTTATTAACTTTTTAATTCTCATGACTGAAAACCGTAACTCTAAGGCAAGACTGTATATATGTCAGTTACTCACTACATGTTGTGAGTGACTTAGAAGAAAAAAGAAGCAGGTGACAACTGTATTGTCACATAATTCCATGTATTTTAGAGGCACGTGACAAGTTATGTCATTCACATCACCACACTGAGAATGATATTTCTTCTGCTTATCTGTGACTTGCAGGGCTTGTATAGTTGCCATTTCCATAGGGCCTCACACTCTTTTCTCTATGTATCCCCGCATGCCACTGAAAATTGCATGTTTTATTAAATTCATTCTACTAATGGGGAATAGAGATTCACTGAATATTGTAATAGGTGGAACTGTTGCACCAGTGAGGGTTGGTTTCTCTCCTTATTGTCTTTCATCATCAAAAGAATGAAATATAACTGAAAAAACTGTTCAGAAAAAGACATATAGAAGGAAATCTGACAGAGGTTGATAAAATACAAGTACAGGCAGAGTGGAGAGTGGATAGAGAGCAG
>NW_010262004.1:708-1291 GCF_000690775.1 Eurypyga helias | reverse complement strand
GGGAGAATGGAGAGCCAGCCATGGTTATAGAGGATCAGGTTCAGGACCACGTACAGAACCTGAAGGTGCACAAGTCCATGGGACCTGATGGAATACAACTGTGGGTCCTGAAATAACTGGCAGATGAGGTTGCAAAAACTCTATCCATCATATTTGAGAAATTGTGGTGGTCTGATGAAATTCCCGCTGACTGGAAAAGGGGAAACAAAACCCTCATCTTTAAAAAGGGAAAAAAAGAGGATCTGGGGAACTACAGGCCAGTCAGTCTCACCTCTGTGCCTGTCAAGATCATGCAGCAGATCCTCCTGGAAACCATGCACATGGAAAACAAGAAGGTGATTGGTGAAAGCCAACATGACTTGACCACGTCACATCATGCCTGACGAATATGGTGGCCTTCTATGATGGGGTCACCTTGGTGGATAGAGGACAGGCAACTGATGTCATCTACCTGGACTTGTGCAAAGCCTTTGATACCATCCTTCATGATGGTACCTGAAGGGGGCCTACAAGGAAGCTGAGGAGGACTTTTTACAAGGGCCTGTAGTGACAGGACAAGGGGTAATGGGTTTAAATTGAAAGT
>NW_010262004.1:0-622 GCF_000690775.1 Eurypyga helias | reverse complement strand
GCCCCATCCCTGGCTGTCTTCAAGGCCAGGCTGGATGAGGCTTTGAGCAACCTGGCGTAGTAGAAGTTATCCCTGCCCTGGCAGGGGGCTTAGAACTAATTGATATTTAAGCTCCCTTCCAACCCAAACCATTCTACAATATCAGCAGACCCTGGTCTTCTTTTCTGCTCAAAACTCAGTCCCCTTAACCTGCTAAACTTAGACTAAAGCTTTCCTTTTCAAGTCTGGACAGCTTGTTGATGAAGACTGTCTTGCCTCACTTGAGTCAGGTGAATTCCATCACATGTAATTCTATTTAGCTACCTGCATAGAGTGACTTGGTTTTCCCTTTTATCATTTGCTCTTTCATGCCTCACCTAGTCTCATGTAGTCCTAGACTTCTTTAAAAAGGGCAGCAGGGTACATTTGATTTATTTAATTATTCATAATTCACATTTATACACTGCCAATTGTCCCTTAAGTTTGATTCACTGGCATTTAACTTTACATTGTTAGTCTTCTGAGCTGGCTTTAGTTGGCATAGAGTTAAATTTCTTCACAGTAGCTAGTATGAGGCTATGTTTTGGAGTTGCACTGAGAAGAATATTGATTAAACTAATGTTTTCAGTTATTGCTAAGGAAT
>NW_010262003.1:0-14630 GCF_000690775.1 Eurypyga helias | reverse complement strand
GGAGCCGCGGCGGCGGCGGCAGCGAAGCTAAAACCGGGCTGCCGCGCTTGCTGTCTTGAGAAACGGGCCTGCAGGAAGAGCTGGTGTCACAGTAGGCTCTGTGCTCGGGGTGACCTTCGAGAAGGTGGGTCTGGATCGACCCTCTGCTGCACCATGCCAGCTGCAGCACTAGTTACCCTGCCCTGGGCAGCTCTGGGCCCGACAACGCTAGCTTTGTAATCCATTAAACGTTCCTGGCTTTGCTGGGTGGCTGTGTACTGAGCTCTCAGTGTAAGCCGTCTCAGACTCCGTCCTTCCCTTGACCTCCACTAGCACACAGTGGACTCAAGGTCTTTGAAGGGAATGGTTTGAAGAGTCTTCCTGGCAAGGGGCAATCGTCCCGAGAGAATAGAGTTCTCTGTGCCCATGGAGACCTCTGTGTCCTAGGTTCGTAGCTGTTGAAATGGCCCTTACAAGACCCTGAAGTAATCTTAGAAGAGACTAAGAAGTTGGCCTGTTCACATTTCAGGGACCAGAGAATCCCCTGGTACTCCTGGGAGGGCATGTTACCCCTCAGTCCTGCAGAGATGCAGAACTGACATGTGTTTTCCAGTTAGGTGGATAGGAAAACAAACCAAAAAGAGAATACCATTTAGAGATGGCTGGATTTTTGGATATCATCTCGAATGTTCAATAAAGGAGTTTTACTGAAATTTTCATTGAAAGCTGTCTTGGGAAAAAGAAACGGAGGGAAGCTGATGCCTCATGGAGGTGTCCATTCTTGTTTCATTGGTCTCTGTAATAATCACTCGTGTTTCCATAGTGACATCCATCTGTGGTTCTCAAGTTACTTATCAAATAGTAAAGAAATAGGTGCGTGCAACTTCCATTGCAGGAATGGGGCCATAAACTTAGCAGCACACCAGTCGAGCCAAGAAAATATTGCCTCAGCTCTGTCTAGATGAATCATGATACTTAAGTTAGTCTTCAAGACAGAGGGATGTAAACTGATATTTAAAGGAAGCAGAAAACTGACAAGCAGTTCAATAAACGTGGTAAATGCTTGTATGTACAAGTATTAAATATGCGAATAATGTATGATCCCTTTCTTATTTTTAAAGACAGGGCTCTCCTCTCTCCTTCCATACTAACTTTGAGTATCATACTTAAGAACTGAGTGCTGCATATCTACTCCTTCCACAGGGTGGGAGAAATTCACAGAAGACATGATCCTCCTGATGTTTCTATTATTTGTGCAATTTACTATGGAGGTGTAACCCCCATGTATCTATAAGGGCCCTGCTAGCTTATTTTGTAACATAGTGTGTACAATGTAAGTGGCTTCGCAGCAAAACAGCTAATAATTCTGAATCGGTGGCTGGAGGTCATGGATTTGCTTTTATGGCAGCAGTAAGTGATTTCGGTTAATGAAGACAGCCTTCTTTTATTTATATGATCGAGATGTGGAGGCTACCTACCAACTGTGGTCTTCATGAAAGCTCTTCATGAATGGCAGGAAACTAAATTCATATGTTTTAAGGGCAGGAAATCTCTCTGGATTATATAGTGATACAACTGATCTGAACAGGTATTTTATATGTAATGGGAAAGACTTTGAAATATTGTAAAGAGAAATGTCAAAGGAACAGAGTGTAGTTAAACATTGTGGCTGAGCAGCTGCAGTAAATAGAGGTGGAATTATGTTTCAGCAATTTTCAGTGTAAAAGAATGCATCATTAATCGTATATAAAAAAAGTCTCCTTCCTGGTTTTTAACCTAATTCCATCTGTCACTTCTTTGCTGTATATATTGGATTTAAGCTCGCTCAACTCCTGCTATGGCAAAATCCTCATTCTAGAATCTGAGTTTTATGGAGACAGGAGATCCTTTGGGCAGCCTTAAAGGAGATGCTGTTATTTATGGACAGGCAAGTTAAGGGAGAGAAAAGAGTATTTCGCTTCGAATCACAAGATGATGTTTTTCTTTCACTACTCTTCTTTCTTAGATTTGTTTCATTATGTCATACTTCTTGCTCATTTCTTATATATATATATATGTGTATATAAACACACACGTATTTCTGGCACCCATTCATAGTTCTTCTTCATTTTACAAAAGAGGACTCTTTATATCCTTTGTTTCTTAAGTAAATTATCTTGTCCTCTTTTTTACGATGAGCAGGTGGTTTTGCTTCCAGTAACTAAGGTTATTACTGGATCCCTTCCACTTCAAGAAAAGAGACTACAGCTCACCTGATTTTTTTTCTCATATTGCAACATCACATGATGCTTTTGAAGAGTTTTATGTTTCTTGAGGAGATATTTCCTTTAGCAAAGTTGGTGTCTGAATGTAATTCTCAATTAATTGTATCCCTTTACACCATTCGCTAGAGCTAACACTGTCCATTTTCTTATGCAAGGATCAAGAAAAGAAGAATGTTCTTGGGCTCTGCTAATCATCTGTGCTATTAAATGAATTTTATGTTTCAAGGTTGGTATGATTATAAAAATGTTATTCTCTTTTGATATTTATTAAAAAAGGGTTAGGTCATAGCTGTTAATCATTGATAGAGAGCGTTACCAGTTTCTGCGTCTGTTCGTGTAATATATATATGGTCTAATGTTTGCACAGCACCAAGGAGGAGGTTAGACAGGAAAACAGGACCTCATTGACCAACTGTTCTGTGTGTTAAATGAAAGTGAGAAAACAGGCTGCATCCCACATACTCATCACAGTCCAGACCTGCATTCCTTGACTTGCATGTATCGTAGAGCTGTTGTGCCAACTTTCATAATTTTATTGCAATCTTAGAACATTTGAAGAAAAGTTTGCAGTATTCAAACAAAAGTAATTGGATTATAGATGTAAGATGTATAGATGTAATATACTATTCCATGACTTGAGGAATAGAAGATGTTGGACAAACTGACTGGAGAGATCTATTTGGCTTTACAATCTTTCACATATTTCTAATATTCCTTATAGCTATTTGTCTTAGAGTCAGAGAATCACAGAATGGTTTGGGTTGGAAGGGACCTTAAAAGACCATCTAGTTCCAACCCCCCTGCCATGGGCAGGGACACTTTCTACTAGACCAGGCTGTTCAAACCCTCATCCAGCCTGGCCTTGAAGACAGTCAGGGATGGGGCATCCACAGCTTCTCTGGGCAACTTTTTCCAGTGTTTCACCACTTTCTCCATGAAGAACTTTTCCCTGATGTCCAATATAAATCTACACACTTTCAATTTAAACCCATTACCCCTTGCCCTGCCTCTACAAGCCCTTGTAAAAAGCACACACCACACCACACACACACACACACACACACACCCCCGCCCCCCGGCTTTCCTGTGGGCCCCCTTCAGGTACTGGAAGGCTGCTATAAGGTCTGTGGACTCTTCTCTTCTCGAGCCTGAACAAGCCCAACTCTCTCAGCCTGTCCCCATAGGAGAGGTGCTCCAGCCCTCTGATCATTTTCATGGTCTTCTCTAGAATTGATCAGTATCCTTCTGATGCTGGGGGCCCCAGAGCTGAGCACAATCAAAATAATGTTAAGCTTTTACTGAAGATCAAATGTCTAGCTAACCAGGTGATGGTGGCTGACAAACTAGAAAGTGTCAGTTGGTTTTTTTTCCTTGCAAGCTCAAGATTTTTAATTCATAATATTTGTGTAGATGGGGGTAGGATGATTCATTATCTCATTTTGTTGATTATATTTTTAATTTTAGTTTATGCAGTGTCTTTTAGTAGTTTCTTTTATTTGTTGTGTTCAAGGTCTATCCCCCAGTTACATGCTAATATTTTTTTTTTATTTTCAGGATATTGTTCTTTTCTGTCTCATGACATTTGTAGTAATATTTAATCATACGTGTGCATTAAGACCATTTCCTGATAAAAAAATTGAATAAGCAGTTCCCAAAAATGAAGAAGGGAAAGTAATGGAAAAGAATGGGGACTTAGCATGATATACACTTTTCTTCTGTGGCTTTAAAATTTAAGAACTTAAGAAATGGAATTAGTGTTAATTCACAAAATCAGGAGGCACTAGTGAACAAACTTAAGGCTGATTTTTTTTTCTTTTTAATTTAGCTGTTGATGCATTTTCATTTAACTTGGTGTCATGATTATTGAATGTGAAATACTGAATGTATTTCAGTTCCACTCAACAGGAAAGCAGTCCTGTGAATAAATCATATAGAATTACCTAATAACTTTACACTTTAATAAACTTGTACTTTTAAGTCAACTATTGACAAACTGCAGAAAGCCCAAACATTGTAGAAGTTGGGATATTTTAGAATAGGTGGATTTAATATTCTTTTCATATGGCTGCTATGAAAGATAATGACAGCATCTGGTTTTAGTGGTCAAAGCATAAAATTGTGGACTGGAGTTGCCCAAAGATGCAGGATTATTCAGTGTTTGCCAGCCTGAACATTTGTGCTCCCTAAAAGAACACTTTCCAGTTGTTTTGACAGCAAGCTTGATAGTTAATTTCACTTCTATCTCACTTTAAGGTTTTCCAGTGGAGGATTCAGCTGCAGGTAATGATCAAGGTGCTGTGAGAACTTTCAGGAAGTACTTTGTGAAGAAGACAGCTCAGAACACCTCCTGTATTTCATAGCTTTTCTTGTCTTCATGTATTTTTAAAAGTTCTGGTCCTTTAGAATAGCTCATCTTCCTGTACATGCTAAGGGACCTCTGTCAAGCATGACCACTGTGTATTGCTCTCCCATCATATGGCCTCACTGATAGCAAACGGTTGGCAGCAGTCCCAAGTTTGGCACTTAGGGACAGCACATATGACAAAGAGTTGGAATGGTGTTCATAATGTGTTTGGCGTCAAAGAACTTCAGCCATTTGCTGTCACTACAGTGGTGGTAATGACAGTGCAATGATTTACGTTGCCTTTTGCATGTATTCCATGCAAGAGAAATTAGTAAAATCAGTCACAAAACAGCACTACATCATCCCAAAAGATAGATTTTTTGTTTACATAGAAATAGATTAATTAAGGTTTAGGATTCATGCTTGCCACTCATCACTTAGACACTCTTGCAGTCTATGGTACAAACAAAAAGGAGACAAAAAAAATGAAATCTCAGTTTGTCTCTGGTATTAGTTTCAAACTCATAATGTCAGCTTCAAACTTGTACTTCTCAGTGTTTGTTTTCTGAATTCAAGAAATGCTGAGAACAAATACCTACTAAAAACATTTAACAAAACAAACCACAAAGAAATTACCATTTCTGTGCTGACAAAAATCGCAAAAGCGCACAGGCAAAATGCGTATTTGATTTTTTTAAAATAAAATTAGTTCCTACTGTAATTAATTTGATTAGTATTGCAGATAGAGAAACAGGCTCGCTTTCAGCATATGCTTTTCAAATCAATTGTATTAGAGTATTTTTTTTAACATTAGAAATGAAGAGCTTTGTGGCTTTTTTTTCATATCTCTGGCATGATGATATAAACATTTGACGGTGAAAGTTAGAATTTTTGGTGACAGAGAACTATGTTCAAGCTACCAACTATAACAACTTGGCTTCTGAGAGACATAGCTCCTTTTCTATGCTGACCTTATTGAGAGATGAAAATTGGAAACCTTAAAGTGTAGGATGTCTCAACAGTTTGTCATGCGATTGAATTAAAATGCCATAGGAGTTGAGATTACTAAATTGAGCTCCTATAGTTTGCATTCTTAATATGGCCCTTAGAGCAAGTTCAGAAAAGAAAGCAAAAAGAACAACTTAATGATACAAACAAGCTCCCCATGGGAATGTAGGTGTCTGATTTCTTAGCAATTGGAATTTATGTGTTAAATTCCTTGATGATTCTGCCTTTGCTGAGTACACTCTCCACTGAACAAATGTTAACTGCTTTGGCATACTATGCCAGGACGGATTTGAGTCTGCAACTGGGTGACAGATCCTGAGTTCTCAGCAATGCCCCCTGATGATATTAGGAATGGAAATTGGTGAGCTATAAACTGCAAACTGGAACTGAAGACTGGTTTCAGAAACAGAAAAAATGTGCCTAAGACAGAGGCTCAAGTGGGCTGACCATGAGCGTTTCATCTGGGAGCAGGTGGAGAGAACAGAATAGACCATGGAGGGAAATTTGTGCTGGAAGCTGGAGAAGACAATGGGCCTATCATCGCATTACCAACCACTTTTTAAGACGTACATCTTTATAATAATTTGTACATAGTGTTAAACTAAAGGCTTCCTTTCTGCCCTGAGGAATTTATAAGATCTCTGCTCACTGGATTGCACAGGGGTCCTAACTCCCTGCCTTTTTTTTTTTCCCTTTTCACCAGCACTACAAAAGGTGAATCAGGGGACTCAATAGCCCATGATTAGAAGCCACAACTCCAGATTTTAGCAAGGAGTGAAAAAAGACTTGTGTATTTTGAGGCCTCTGGATGGTGTATTTAAGAGAAATAGGTGGAAAAGAATATTCCATAATAGCCTGTATTTACAAAGCATGAGGTACATGTTGCATTTGTGAAAAATAAGAAGGAAGGAGATCCTGTTTTCTTATTCTTGTGCAGTTATAATTATGTTGGCTAGAGGCATAAGGTACTTTTGTTCTCATGTTTTTCTGATGTAGTTACCCAAAAAGAGATGCATTTATGTAGTTATGCTGGATATGAGGGTGCTTTATGTCAATTTAGCTTATTTCCTCATTCACACATAACAACACTAGAGCATTATGAGAGCCATGCATGGCCTGTCTTCAGCTATATTATAATAATGAAAGAGGTTTATAAGCAAAACTAATGAATATAAGGGCCAAATTCACATGAGGTAGAGGAATTGAGGAAGGACATTTAAAACTGAGACCTAAAAACATTGTGAAATTCTGTCAAAAAATATGTCAGTGTTGCTTGACTGGCATTTCCTCTGTTTTTGTAACTCCAGGTCCAAACTTTATCTCCTTTCCTCTTGTGGGAGGAGGTAGGTTAAAATGGGTTACTTGTGGTTTACACCCAGCAATGGCTGAAGAGGCTCTTTCGACTGATTCTGAAGACTCAGTCTTTTGGATCATTTGCTTTGACTTGCCTGAACAGCTTACATGGAAATTATTTCTCATAATGTCCTTCCCTTCCTGCTTACTGTGAGAGCATTTGCCTTCTTCCCATTTATTAGAATAAAAAACCTCAAGGTAAAAGATCCAATTTACTATTCTACTCTGCTCATCCTACTGGCATAATGGGTTTTCCACACTAAATTAGAAACTGTCGGAGACATGCTTTTATATGTCATAGATGATGCTCCTCCATAGTAACCAGTATTTCTGGGTTTTAATGCTATTTTTATCTTTAGAGTTACAATGTTTACATTCTTTACCCTTCTGTTTCTTCATTCTGCCTTTCAGATGTTATGATTAGGCTAAAGGAAAAATGTAGCCTTAGAGAAATGACAAATGGAGAATGTGAAAACAGACCATAAGGTAAACATTAACCTGAGGAAATATTATTTTGAGGAATTTCACAGAGGCAAATATCTTCAAGCTAGCAGAAGTGGAATAATGTGTCATATTTTCAGTCAGAGTGGCTTTTAGTTGTCTTAAGGTTTTTTAATTGTTATTTTTTATTGAGAAAGGACTAGCAAAAATCTTGACCTTTGCTTTTATTATTTGTGTGCTAATTGTAGGCCATAACAAGGTTTTTGCTGTTGATGAATAACTGTATTGTCTGATCACCAAATGGGTGTGCGCTCCTGGCTGTTGTGCTGTTGTGTATACCAGTATATCCATCAAACAAGATGCTAATAAAGAAATTAAAATGAAATATGATATGACAAAAAATTAACAAGTAGTTGAGCAATACAATTCCGTCACTAGCATCCACATGCCTAAGGGAGTGTTGATCCAGTTGATGGTTTCCAGCTCAGAATTATTTTTGTGATTAAAAAAATAATAGTGGCTTCCACCATTATGCTTAATATTAAAGCTGATTGTTTTATGCAACCTGGAAAATACAGTCATATTGTGCTCATAATATAATAGCAAAAACAAAAGCCTGTCCTTTCCAGATTAAAATAGGGTCATCTTCTGAATGTGATAACGTAGAAAGGTGTTAATGAAACAATATGTTCTTGCTTAACTGTGTAATCAGCTTGCATTTCTGGACACATTTTAGCACTGCTGAAATATTATATGCCTAAATTGATGACCTAAATCATATTGCTCTCACTGCAAACGTATTTTAGCTATGAGGCCATGATTTTTTTTTTTTTAGCTATTTCTTGAAAAATTAGAACTATAGCAGTTGTCATGTCCAAGCTTACTTTTAAATGATCATACTTAAATTGCTAGTCTAATACAATAACATACTTACAGAACACTGAGTGATATGTGTTCCTGAGGATCCAGAATATGTTTTTAACCTTAGTAAAGTAGGTTTTTTTTCTTTTCTTTTCCTCGATTTACCAGTTTTATCCCAGGTGTATAAACACAACAGTTTTTGTGTGCAGCACAATAGTCCTGTGAAACCTAAATTAGCCACCTAAATTAGGATCTTTAATTTCACTGTTACTGGATCCTGAGTAAAGTAGGTTTAATAACTTAATAAACTCTCTTTAATAACTGAAAGGTTATATAATAACTGAAGGTTAAATATAATAACTGAAGTTAAATATAATAACTGAAGGTTAAATCCTGTTTTATACCGATCCTGTCTTCTAACACTTGTACAGGATGAAATCAGAAGTTATAACTGCATGCTGAACAGCCTATTTTATAGGCTTTTACTTTGAACAGCAGATATAGTTGTTTTATAAGCAAAGAATCTTGCATTCTGATATAGTCTCAAAGAAGCATCTACTTTCTTCTCATTATGGAAACTGAATATACGAAAGTGAGGAGATAATTTTTCTAATAGAAATAATTATAAGTATATATAGGCACACAAAAGGTGATACAAAAAAAAACCCAGAAGAAATAGGCAACATGCTGTATACTAGGAGATGAAGTATGGAAAAGAAGAAAGCACAGGAAAAAAATCAGTTTGATATATTAGGGAGTTCTAGTGTTGCAGTATATTAACAGCTGATACTGATCTGCCATGAGTACTACAGATTCAAGTGAATGTATTTTCCGTACAATCCTTTTGATTCCTTTGGAACAGTGCTATGACCACGGGCATAGAGGGAGTAGTAGACACTGATGAATAAAAAAGGACGTGTATCATACAAGGAGAACAGTGTGAAAGAAGGCATTAAGTCTGAAGGAGGGGAACTTGTGTGTTGGCAGTACAGGGGTGTGAGGAGATGTGGTTTCTGGACCTAGTAAGAAAACAAAAGGATTGAATGCTTGGAGAAGACATTTTCCTGCCATTGCTTTTACTTATCACATGAACTGTCAGAACTGAGTGAAAGGATTTTAGTCAGCATTTAATAGTAAATTTAGTCCACTAAAGAATGAAAGACTCCTGTAATCAAGGAACTTTTTACTCATCCAACCAAAGCAGAGCAGGTTCTGTTTTCCAGTGCCAAGTGGCTGAGTTTGTTTGCTTCACAGCTCTTCTCGCTACTCCAGAGGGGAGTTTGAACTGTTTGGTCAATCCCTGCTGGGTTCATTAACTTTGTGTATTTGTTTCTGTTACCCCATTGAGAAGGGAATGGTTTGTATTTGTATTCCTAAAAGATTGGACCTGAATTATTTAACCAAACCCCACTGAGCACAAAACCTTTTGTATTTGGTTGGACTCATACTCCCAGGGTCATTTTCATCTGCTCCTCTGACCTTGTCAGAGGGAATCCCTGTTTATTTCTTCATTTTGTAGAATAGTTTATCTGGGCCTTGCTGAGGATAGAAATGGGCTGCCTACTTTCTTCTGCAAATGGCAACCACGAAAGACTATTGCTTGTCATAAAGAGAGAAGAGTTTATATAAGACTTTTTGATTTTTTTTCCCCCCGTGAGAGAATTGGTAATTTCTTGTCTTGGTGGGTGTTGCAGTGATTCTTCAAGTAGGAGTAAGAAGGCTAGTGACAGGAGTGAGAAGATGCAAGGTCTTGAAGGTAGAGAAAGAAGGCAAGGTACATGATATAAGCTGTCAGGCTGCTGGGTTTGAATTCTTAGGCAGTTCAGCAGTGCCCTGACTCGTTTTCTGCTCTGCTTTTGAGGAAAGCCACAGTAGCATAAGCTGTCTAAAAAAGCCTCTGTGCGTCAAAGTAGAGGGAATGCATAGTTCTGTCAGAGCACTGGCTTTAATTTCAGTCCTAAAATGCAGCAGCATAAGTACTAGAGCAGATTGTGGACCATGGGCTGACTTTTGGGAGGTGGCTTGTGTTACTGATAGCGTTACCATATTAAAAAAAAACAACACATGCACAAAATAGCTGCTGTAGAGCTTCACTGAACATGTACATTGATCTGAGTTTTTTACCTATAGTAGCTAAAAGTGTTGTACTTACCTCAAATACATGTACTTAGAATGGCCTGAAAGAAGCCAATTAGCCCAGAGAGCAAAAAAGAAAAGTCAGTTGTAAGGGAAAGGTGCTGCTGTTGCAGTACCAGGCCAGTTGGGAGTTGCCTAAAATTTATCTGTCTTCTGAGGAGCCTCAGTTGGCAGGATTTGTGTGGATTTCTGCCCATAAAAATAAACCTGCTTTGCCCTGGTAGAAGCTACAGCCAAGAGTTGATCCCTCAGGGGTGGAAGCTTCTGCCAGCACAGCTGCCCCTCTAGGCAAAGTACTGCACTCTTCAATCACTATAGGTTATATCTCCTGCTTGTCTTTAAACAAAATTACATCATGAATTGTTGAATATTTTTATCACTATACTTATATGTTAAAGTAATATATACCCAAGTGCAACTGTCACTTTCCCACTATCATATACACCTACATTTATTGCTTGCTTGTTTTAGAACATCTCTCTTACTCATGGTCCAAATCTGGATGAAAAGCTGACTGTATCTCCAACAAATATAACACATATTTAGCAATTTATATATTTGTACCTCATAAACTTTCAAGCTGGGGACTATCTTGCATTTTCTTACAGGCTGGAAACAAATGTTTTTTGTTTAACGTAATAATTATGCAACTACAAAGATTTGCTAAGCTGAAGATAAGAGTTACAGGCTTTCACAAGACATATAAAGCTACTTCCAGTTAAAGCGGTAGTACCACTCTATTCAAGCTCATTTTCCTTTTCACTTATATTTTGCTCACAGCATTTTCTACCCTTTGAAGAGCACCCTTTATTTTCTAAGAATAGTAAGTCTCACATACACACTCAGATTAAGGATAAAGAACTGGCTGGATGGTTGCATTCAGAGAGTGGTGGTCAATGGCTCAATGTCTGAGTGGAGACAGTAACGAGCGGCGTTCCTCAGGGGTTGGTGTTGGGACCGTTACTGTTTAATGTCTTTCTTAATAACATGGGTGATAGTATCGAGTGCACCCTCAGCAAGTTTGCTGACAACACCAAGCTGTGTGGCGCAGTTGACACGCTGGAGGGAAGGGATGCCATCCAGAGGGACCTGGACAGGCTGGAGAGGTGGGCCACTGCCAACCTCATGGAGTTCAACAAGGCCAAGTGCAAGGTCCTGCACCTGGGTTGGGGCAATCCCAAGCACAAATACAGGCTGGGTGGAGAGTGGATGGAAAGCAGCCCTGAGGAGAAGGACTTGGGGGTACTGGTGGATGAAAAGCTGCACATGAGCCGGCAGTGTGCGCTGGCAGCCCAGAAAGCCAACCATATCCTGGGCTGTCTCAGGAGAAGTGTGGCCAGCAGGGCGAGGGCGGGGATTGTCCCCCCTACTCTGCTCTTGTGAGACCCCACTTGCAGTACTGTGTCCAGCTCTGGGGCCCCCAACATAAGAAGGATATTGATCGATTGAGCAAGTCCAGAAGAGGGCCACGAAGATGATCAGAGGACTGGAGCACCTCTCCTGTAATGAAAGTGTCAGAGAATTGGGCTTGTTCAGCCTGGAGGAGAGAAGGCTCTGGGGACAAACAACGTATTGCAGCCTTCCAGTGCCTGAAGGAGCTACAAGGAGGCTGGGAGGGGACTTTTTACAAGGTCTGTAGTGACAAGACAAGGGCTAATGGGTTTAAATTGAAAGTGAGAAGATTTAGATTAGGTATCAGGAAGAAATTCTTCATGGAGGGGATGGTGAGGCACTGAACCACCAGCCTTTGAGGTTGGGAGATTAAGGAGGAAGAGTGTTGGGAGGGTAGTGAGTGTTCTGTGGAACAGGCTGGAACAGTGATCACCATTGGGGCGGTCTGGCAGACTGACGGACTCATGGGGAAACGTGTTTTCACCACAGTTCCATTGCAATAAGTGCTAAAGTACAGGTGACGAGAAGGAAACTACTGATATTTCTCCTTAGCCTGAGTGTTTGCAACTTGTGGACAGGCAGTTTTTAACCCACCATTGTATCTTGCTAATTCTGAAGGGTAGTGTACAAGAGGGGAGAGTTATTGCCATCTTGGAGACAGATGAGAAAATTTCTGTTTCACATTACCCAGGTACAGCAGGTCTGGTCCTGCTGTTGTTCATTCATGGTTCCTTACTATCCCTTGTTACTAACCACTGCAAAGGAGTGCTTACAGGACAATTGGGCAAGAATCAACCTAGAAGACTGAGTGTTCACACAATGTTTGGCAATGTGACGTGCAATGTACCTTTCAGGTTTGCATTTTCTTCATACCTAACACTTGTGCACTGTCACACCCTATGGCATATCTTATTACTCAAGCTCTTGTGTATCTGCAGGTATCTAAGTCAACAAAAATTCAGGCTTGAATGTTAATACTTTTTAAATAATTCACAGACAATAATTTTAAATTAGTATTGCCTCTTTTTTTTTTTTTTTTTTCCCTGCACATGGACCTACTGTGGAATTCTTGAGCTTACTCAGAAAATCTTGGCAGTATCTGTGGCAAGCAGTTACTGTTTCTCTGGTCAGCTGTGAGCAGTGCCTGATACATATTCAATATCTGCATCATCAGAGACAGCCCTAGTTACTTTGTTGCCTTGAGTAAAATACATTCTGATGCCTCTACTCCAACATTTGCAAGAAATCATATTTAATACTAGGCATTTTTATAGAATTTTAGAATACCATATATTCAGCTATTATGAAATACAGTCTCACAAAATTCCAGAAATATATGAGACAAAGTATTTATGCATTATAAAAATTAATGTCTTATTAGCAATTTAATCAGTGCAGTCACAAATTGGCTCTAAAAATGCTGTCTCTCCAATTTTGCAGATCTGGGCAAATCTCCAGTCTTTACATAAGGTCAGCTATCCTCTATGTTGTTCTGCAAGGCACTGAACATTGTTACAAGTTTTAATTGGATGGTTTATGCAGTGACTTGGTTGAGTAAATTGTGAATTAAAATTGTACATATGGAATTTGTCCCTGTTTTTTTCTGACAAGATGGAGATTTGCTTTTGCTCTTTAAGACCTGACTTGAAGTTTTACTTTCAGAAAGCATGGTATTACTTGTCTATGATACATACATAAAGCATGAGATAGTTTATCTGCACCTTTCATAATTTTTTTTCTATGCAGCCATGATATCCACAAAAATATTTGTAATGCAACAGTCCTGAGTTGCACATTTTACAAACACAGCAACAAAACATGGGTATTGCAGCTCACGTTTTTCAGAGCCTCATTGCTCAGCCAAACTGAATGTATTTTCATCAGCAATACAGAAAAGATTACAAAATTTCAGATTTCAACACTATACCATTGAACTGTAGATCTGTTCCAAAGAAGATGGAAAGAACATTTTTAGAATCCAGAACACGTGTTTTTCACTTTCTTATTTCATAAGTGTTAACTGAACAAAAAGCCCCTCCTACCTATCCCAAAATGCTTAAGGATTAAAAATGTTTTAAGTGGAAGATGGAACTGGGTCATTATTTTCAGTCCCCTGCAATAACAGGAAACTGTATGATAAGCAAGTAGGGCTGGGTTGATCCAAATGCAGAGTTCAGTAGCATAGATATCTATAATTGAGCAAGTTATCTAGACTTACTTTATATAATGGAGAGATATAGGCACTTGTAGGCCATGTATCATTACATTATAGCTTAGGTGCCTAAAACAGGTCAGTGAGATCTGACCCAGAAGTTCATTTCTGCCCATTGACTGTAAGTGGAACATAGGTATACACATCACCTGCAAATGTCAGCACTGTCAGTGGCTAAAGGTGGCTGGCAGTAATCCCTCCATTAAATAAGAAAAAGTAAAAAATTGTGTGTAAGCCAAAAATATCTTGCAGGGTTCTATTAGGAACTTAAATCTTCCCTAAAATATGAAAAGCTGAAAGTATATACTAGTAGGAGAAACAGGAGAAATGGAAATTCTCACCCAACACCTGAGGTCTTGCAGGGAATTAGACAAAAAAAAAACCCAAAAAATCATACCAACAGGAATCAGTTTGTGACCAAACCTCCATTATTAGAACAAACTGCTATATAGCTTGAAGTACTGTTGCCACTGCTAACATAAAGCATTCTTTCAAAAAAAACCAACATCCATGGATTGTGACTGAAAGAAAAATTATGCTGTAATAGTAATGATTTCACTTGGCTATGTGCAAAAAATACAATTTTTAAAGTGTCTGTTAATAAACAGAAGTTGTATTGGAACAGATGTGTCGTGGTTTA
>NW_010262002.1:0-2501 GCF_000690775.1 Eurypyga helias | reverse complement strand
AAAAAAAAGAAAAAAACCCCAAAAACCCCCGAATCCTAACAATATTTTCCTTACTTACTCCGAAAACAATTTCTGAAAACCTTTATTTTTATTCCTTGGCTACATTAATATTATTATCCTCAGTAATCAAATACTTAGGAGTTCGAACTGTTGAATCTGTGAACTACAATTCTTAATTCAGAGTGCAGTGTGAGCTAACCAATATCCCTACAGTAATCCGGTTCTCATAAATGTCCGATCCTTACCCACTGAACTCGGGGATTGGTTTTCCCCCTCAGCACAGGCAGGATCACAATTCAGCCGCATCTTGACCAATGCTTTAGCCTCTGATAAAGACAACTGAAAATTCTACTGATGTGTGTAAACAAGATGCTTGATGGTTTAAGTTATGACAGGTTTTTAATAAATTTGTTTACGAAAAGACAAGTTTCAAGGAAAAATTAAGCAGTCTCCTTTAGGATAACAACCAGCATGTAAACTGTTGATATGGAATAACTACACTAAATTGGTACATCCTTTTCTTCTTCTCTTTCTTTCTCTTTGGTCTTTCTTTTCTATCAAAGTATTTCAGAGAGTATCATAAATTCATAACAACAGTCTTGCTTTTAAGTCTCAGTCATTACCATCATCATAATAATAAAAAAATTAGTGAGGGCAGGTAGAGATCCAGATTTTGCAAACAATGTTCTCTTCTAAGCAAAAACCGAATCATTAAATACAAATCCAGGTAGGGGATCAACCCAAGCACAGTGGCTCGGTTACCTTTCCTGTGTGAAAAGAGTGAATTAAAAAAAAAAAACCAAAACCCCACCCTCTCCAAAATGAGAAGTGTCTTATTGTCTAATCCTCATTTCTTCCATGTACAAGTGTTTTACAAAATACAAGAATGTGATAAAGAATTCTCACCCTTTCTATCCAAAGGATTAATTGTTTTAGGTAATTGTTTCTCATTCTGAGCTCAACCTTTTCTGCTTGTATTCAACATTACTGTCAGCTACCCTGAAATCTCTGAATAAGATGCCAAATCTGGAATGCCAGGCAGAGCGAGTAAATATGCTACTGTATTTTATTTCCTTTCTATAGCTGGGACCTGGGTCTCCAGGCAGCAAGGTTTTTAACATCAGTGTGAGTCAAGTGCTTAAGGTTTAAGCATGTGCATAGGAGCTTTACTGGATCCATTTTATAGTTAACTAACTGGCAGACTTTGAAATGATCAGAAAATTAACTTGTTATTTCACAGGATCATAGAATCACTAAGGTTGGAAAAGACCTGCAAGATCATCTAGTCCAACCATCAACCCAACACTACCGTACCCGCTAGACCGTGTCCTCAGGTACCACGTCCACACATTCCTTGAACACCTCCAGGGATGGTGACTCCACCCCTTCCCTGGGCAGCCTGTTCCAATGCCTGACCACTCTTTCAGTGAAGAGGTTTTTCCTAATATCTAATCTAAACCTCCCCCATAAACTTGAGGCCATTTCTTCTTGTCCTATCACCAGTTACCCAGAAGAAGAGACCAGCACCCACCTTGCTACAACCTCCTTTCAGGGAGCTGTACAGAGCCATCAGGTCTCCCCTCAGCCTCCTTCAGGCTAAACACCACCAACTCCTTCAGCCGCTCCTCATAAGACTTGGTCTCCAGACCCTTCCCCAGCTTTGCTGCCCTTCTCTGGAGATGCTCCAGCATCTCTAGGTCCTTCTTGCAGTGAGGGGCCCAAAACTGAACACAGTAGTCACGGTGCAGCCTCACCAGTGCCCAGTACAGGGACACAATCACTTCCCTACTCCTGCTGACCACACTGTTCCTGATACAGGCCAGGATGCCTTTGGCCTTCTTGGCCACCTGGGCACACTGCTGGCTCATATTCAGCCAGCCAACACCCCCAGGTCCTTTTCTGCCTGACAGTTTTCCAGCCACTCTTCCCCAAGCCTGTAGCACTGCCTCGGGTTGTTGTGATCTAAATGCAGGACCCGGCACTTGGCCTTGTGGAACCTCATACAACTGACCTCAGCTCATTGATCCAGCCTGTCCAGGTCCCTCTGCAGGGCTCTCCTACCCTCGAGCAGATCAACACTTGCACCCAGCTTAGTGTCATCTGCAACTTTACTGAGGGAGCACTCAACCCCCTCATCCAGGTCGCTGATAAACATGTTAAACAAGACCGGCCCCAAGACTGAGCCCTGGGGGACACCACTTGTGACCGGCTGCCAACCAGACTTCACTCCATTTACCACAGCCCTCTGTGCTCTGCCCTCCAGACAGTTTTTAACCCAGCAAAGAGTCCATCTGTCTAAACCAGCTTCTTTAGAAGAAGCTGTGGGAGACCGTGTCAAAGGCTTTACTACGGTCCAGGCAGACAACACCCACAGCCTTCCCCTCATGGCAAATGATAGAGAGCAGCCGGGCAAGCTCCTTCACCAACTCCCTCAGTACCCTCGGATGAATCCCATCCAGACCCATGAACTTGTGAAAGTCCAGGTGGCACAGTAGTTCATT
>NW_010262001.1:0-680 GCF_000690775.1 Eurypyga helias | reverse complement strand
CAGAGCCATCCTGCCCTCGGGCAGACTCACACTCCCCCCAACTTGGTGTCATCCCCAAACGGACTGAGGGTGCCCTCGACCCCCTCGCCAGGTCATGGTAAGGATGATAAAGCCTTGACGGAGTGGCCAACACCAGCACTGGCCAGGTTGGCCGGACCCAGTGAGGCCGGACACCGCCCTGGCAAGGAGACGCTACAGGACTTTAACGGACCTCCCCTCCCAAGTCTTGCACTGAAGCCTCATTTGTCCTGCTTGTCCCACGCTCATCAGGGCATTAAACATAGGAAAGTCAGACAACACCAATCAGGGATAATCTGGCATGCAGCACTTCTCCCCGTTCATTCCGTTGCTTGGTTATTCTCCTCTCCAGAGTGGTTCATTTTCCCCAGCAGCTAAAATTCACGCTTACATTAGGAAATAATGATTATGGCAGGAAAGCTGAGGTGGTAAGGGAACCATCCCCCTCCGACTCTTCCATTTAAGCCTGAAATACGATTTGCCACGTAAGACTGCAGGTGTTTCAGCAACGCTTAGCAGTCCTCACCCCTCGGCGTAAAACACCCTCATTCCAGGCTGCAGCTCATCCGTCATCACCCTCGGCAGCCGCAGGTCAGACCCAACGTCCTTCAGAGCACAGGAACTGGATCGCAGCAGATGGGACCGTGCCAGCCCCATGGAGT
>NW_010262000.1:0-41045 GCF_000690775.1 Eurypyga helias | reverse complement strand
GGCCGTCCTCCCCCTCCCCCGGTGCCGCTGCACCCGCGCTCCCGTGACTGTCCCTCGGGCCGCTCAAGCTTCCCTCTTACCTGGGCCTCCTACATGGGGCTTAATTAAACATCCCTGGAAGAACCGCATGAAAAAAGGTTTCTGTGGGTGATTTTGTTGTAAAGCTGGAACCTCTTAAGACTTTTTTTGGGGAGTGGTGTCTTGCTGATGTGTGAAATGGGTAGGGGGTGTGTGAAGTCGGTTAAGTAAAGCCCCATCTCACCTGTCACCCTGAATGTTTGCACTAAAGTGTTTGAGCTTGTCCTGGGTAAATGTGAGTAGGGCCTTAGTGTATGCAGCTGTTTGGTGTTGAGGCAAGCTGCAGTGGAAGTTTGGGGAGAGAGGACTGTTACGTGTGCCTATTATATTAGTGCTTAGCAAAATACAGTGCTGTGTGGCCGTTTTAAAAGAGGAAAGGTACTGTGTTCCTATAACGCCTTCTCATTCCTGTCCTGTAGTAAGTTAATGGAATTCAGTACTTGGGTTTGTTTCTTTTTCAAGATAGCGATATCGTTTCAGTGTTTTTAAATGGGAACTAATGCTTCACTGAGTTTTACAGCTTCACAGTTTTCCACCTGTGGATTCCCACCAAGTCCCTGGCCTGCCAATGGTTTGTTAACCAGCACTGGGCTAGGAGTCCATGTTAGCCTAGTGAATGCTTACTACTCAGATCTTCTGATAGCAAGATGAGACTTGGGCTGGTTTGGTTGGGTTTTTTCTTTTTTTCTTGGGTCTTTTTTTCCAAAGAGTAGGTGCATTAAAACTTCCAGGTCAGTTTAATTTTGTTTATTTAATTTAATTTTTGTTTATTTGTAATTTAATTTATTTGGTGTCTTTGGACTGAGTTTTGAAGCTGGGAGGTTTGGTTTAGTGTAGTGATTTTGGAGGGGTTTTATTGCCGCCTAAACATGTTAGGTGTCTTCTAGTAACCTTTTAGTTGTCTTAAAGGTTCAGTGTGTTTAACAGACCTTTGGGCTCACTGGGAATTTTCTGGGGTCACACATGTAACACGGCATATAACATCCTTTGTTAATATAACAAACATATTTCCCACGTGTCTTTTTTATCAATATCTAGTTTGCTTTTACCCTACACATCTCTTCTATGTGAGGCCATAGGTGGGGAAGATAAGTAGGTAGGATGCTTTCCTGATTTGTTCTTTAGTGTAAGGTCAGATTAAAGTTCAACTTCATTACTTAATTGGAGTGTAGTTTATTTGCAATCAAATGCTTCTTTCTTCGCAAGGCCCTGAACCTGCATGTGATAAGTGTGATGCTGTGTTCTGAGCTTGACCTTTGTTTTTAGCATGACTAGAAGGGCTGTCTCAGCATGCTTGCAGACTGTTCATGTGCCTTTTACTAGTTTAACAAACAACTACTTGTAAGTCCGTGCTGATTTTCTTCAGCAAAGGGAAGTGCTTCCTGGCAGTATTTTTATGTGTCAAATGATCAGTTCTGCAGAGGACTCCAGGGAGGACTAAGGAGGGTGGGGGAATGAGGATTCAGCCTCTCAAGCACTCTAGCTGTTGAGGTGTAATGACTGCATTTCACCATGGTAGGCGGTGGACTGTAGCAGAACTGAGCCTATTTGGGTCTTGTTTCTTTCTCTCTTTTAGCCATGAAGTAATCAACATCAACCTGAAGAACAAACCTGACTGGTTCTTTGAGAAGAACCCCTTTGGGCTGGTTCCTGTGCTGGAGACCAGCAAGGGCCAGCTGATCTATGAGTCCCCAATCACTTGCGAATATTTAGATGAAGCATTTCCAGGGAAAAAGTTGATGCCTTCAGACCCATACGAGCGAGCCTTTCAGAAGATGCTCTTGGAACACTTCTCAAAGGTACTGCCTGATCAGGGTGGGATCATGTTTCTTACTTTACTGTAGCACCAAAAACTACAACTCTGTTGCCAGTGCTGCTTTTGTTGTTTGAGAGGGAGGTCTTCTCTCTGGAAGGAGCATTTAAATAACCAAAGGGGATATCTGGCATCTCTCTGTGAGCAGATACAAACCACTGTGGATCTGAGTGAGGCTGTATGATGGGCAAGGTAAACAGGATGAGTCTATCTCTTTGCTTCTATGAGTGTTTGGAAGAAATGTGAGATTTAAGAGGTTAAAGTGGTTCTATGATCTATGAATTGCTCCCAGCACTTATGTGTGGGGATGGATGAAGGAAGGCAGCTGAGCTAGTGACAGTGTACATGGCTGGGCTGGGATTTTGAGCTTCCTACATTAAAGGTTAGTAGACCATGCTTGAGACCTAGGCAGTGACAATTGCTGTGTTCTGATCTGAATCTTTGTGTAGGAAGTACTGTATGAATGCAGAATATGACAGTGACTCTCTGAGAGAGACTACAACCATGGACAAGAGATGGCAGGTGGCTGTACATGTGGGACATGTATTAGGAGACTGGGTTTGGCTCTTGGTAGGCACTGGATGTGAGCGCTGTGGCTGACTAGAAGTAACCTCTCTGTACCCTAAATGCAGATAACACAAGCACATGCTTTGAAGGCTTTAGGAAGTGAAAGAATTCAGCTTGGACATGAGGCAGCAGAGGAGAGGAAACAAGAGAAGATGCAAAGAGATGTGGATAAAGGAGGGGGATTGAAGGGAGGATGTATGTATAGAATCATAGAATAGTTTGGGTTGGAAGGGACCTTTCAAGGTCATCTAGTCCAAACTCCCCTGTAATAAGCAGGGTTATCTTCAACTAGATCAGGTTGCTCAGAGCCTTGTCCAACCTGACCTTGAATGTTTTAAGGGATGGGGCATCTACCACCTCTCTGGGCAACCTGTTCCAGTGCCTCACCACCCTAATTGCAAAAAAATTCTTTCTTATATCCAATCTGAATTTACCCACTTTCAATTTAAACCCATTACCCCTTGTCCTGTCACTACAGGCCCTTGTAAAAAGTCCCCTCCCAGCCTCCTTGTAGCCCCTTCAGGTACTGGAAGGTGCTATAAGGTCTCCCCAGAGCCTCCTCTTCTCCAGGCTGAACCAGCCCAATTCTCTCAGCCTTTCATCATAGCAGAGATGCTCCAGCCCTCTGAGCATCTTCATGGCCTCCTCTGGACTTGCTCCAGCCAATCGATACCCTTCTTATGTCAAAGGCCCCAGAGCTGAATGCAGCACTCCAGGTGGAGTCTCACAGGAGAGGAGTAGTGGGGGAGAGTCAGACTTTTTGTTGCCACTTTTTGTTATTACAAGACTAAAATTCATGAGTATTTGCATTCATTCTTCCTTTAAGCCTTTGCTTACCTTTTCTAAGGTATAAAATATTTTTATTAATGGACTTTAAGATACCAGATGCAAGTTAAATAGTTAAATAATGTATTAAAGTGAGTGACTTGTATTATTGTAATGTGAATATTGGAAACTTTATCCTTTCCTTTGTATAGATAACACCCATAGTTTTCAAGTATTTTGTGGCAGTCAAAGATGGACAGGACACCACAGCACTGAAAGCAGAGATTGCTGAAAAGTTTGGCAAATTTGAAGAGGTATGACTGTTCCATGAACATTCATGTTTAATGAACACATTGCCAGTTATTGTATGATCCCTTTTTTCTTTCATGCCTTGGCCTTTGTAACTAGACCTCTTATTCATCTGGTAGTTACAGCAATGAACAATCTTTCCATTTCTCCTGCCTACCATGCACAACAGCAGCACCATTAGAATAAATTCCAAGTAGCTAAACTGAACTTCATCTGTTTGATGAAGGCTGTGTGAATTTACGGAGTTTTTTTTGAATTCTAGCTGACTACTATTGTCTTAAATGTCTTTGCTGTGCTTTAAATGTAAGGAGACCTTGCAGCATGTTCTAAGAGGAAGTGCTGAGGAGTCTGAGCTGCTGAAAAGCATCTGTGCTGTACCTCTGCTGAAATCGGTGCAGATGCACAGATGATGAAATTTTTCTCTTCAAGAGCTTATCTTTGTGGAGAGTGGTGGGAAGCCAAACATAATCTGTCCCTTGCAGAAATCCAGTCCTGGGCTGTGTTCTGCTACAGTCGTGTAATGCAACTTCAGCAGAGCACCAGGCAGTGTCAGGTGACTTTGTTTATTGGCAACTTCACAGTCCTGGTTTAGTGTCAGCAGTGGTTCTTGGCTACTCTGAACAGCTGTCAGACTTGCCTTTATTATGAACCATTCCTTCTGTGTTTTTCGCAGCCATGACTAGTGCTTGTCTGCCTCAATCAAGAAGTGTTCCTCCATCCTGTTTCTCTTCTGGTGCAAAGCTACCAGTAGCTTTCTAGTACCTTCCTAATTCTCCTAACAGTCCTGTGCATTCTGCTTCCCCACCCCCTTAACCTGCCAAAGTAAAATTGTTTTCACAGTAGTCTTGTCTGTTTGATCATGATGATGGCTGGAGGAATGCAGATGACAGATGGGTTCTTGGGGGGAGCCATGTGTGTTTCACTTCCCTGAAATACAAACCTATTAAATATTAAGGAAGAATTAACCTTCCTCCTGCTTTATTAATGCTGTGAAATACTTGCTGCTCCTTCAGCGTCTCTATTTTACTATACCCTGAAGGATTTTGCAGCAGCAGCTGAAGGTCAGCTGAGGATGGGAAGCAGGAGCAGAGCCGTGCAAACCTTACTCTGACTATCTCGGGAAGTGTTCTAACACTGCTGCGTTCACTCTGCTGCTTACCCAGCAGAGGGGGCTGTGTGCCCGCCACTGGGACTGTCACTAGGATCATGGGGGCATAGGGAGTAAATGCCATAGGAGTGTTGTCCAAATCTGTTGTGTCCCCAAATTTGAAGATTTGTAAAGTCTTTTGAGTTCCATGTTTAAAATGCCAAAGTACCTGAAAACAGGGGGACTAGTCTTACGAAAGAAGAGGACAAGCTCTGGAAATTCCTTGAAGCATGTTTAAACTTGGATGACTGGCATTTGAAATGTATCAGAAACATAAATGTAACAGGAGATCTTGCTGCATTCTTTGTGGTCTTTTTCTCTGCTGACCTTCAGGGATCTCTTTCTGGCTTATATGGATGTTATACTTGCTTCCTGTTCCCTTTGCACCTGGAATCAAATCCGGTTCTAGATGTAATGTTGGAAATGCTTTCCTGATACCACTTGGCCTCATGTGCGGGGACTTTTTTCCTATGGCTAAACTGGTGTTCTGGTTTACCTGGATGTTAAATTTAACTGGATTTATAGCTGAAGAAATGCATGTGCACTCCTGTGTTTGATTAGTCAGTGCCATTAATGCTTTTTGACAAATAAGGGATCACAAACTGACAGATTCTGAGAGCTAAATTCCTTTCTGTTTGTACACAAGCTGCAGCTTGCTAGTGACTAATATTTTATGACAGTTTTTGAACCACTGGAGAAAAGCTGGACTGACAGTGTATGAAACAGTTAAGCTTGGTACTACAGCTGCTTTACTGATTAGCTCTGACTCCCCAGATACTGCATGCACAGAAGAAACATACTGTATCTGCATTATTTGCTCTCTGATCCCTTCAGTATGACTACATTCCACTACGAGGTGGGAATGTTTAGTTACTGTAGTATCCTGCTGTGGCAATTTTCCTTCTGGGGTCAGTTGTCATCTCTTGCCCCTCACAGATTCTGGCCAAACGCAACACTGTGTTTTATGGTGGGGATTCAATCTCCATGCTTGACTACATGATCTGGCCGTGGTTTGAACGCCTGGAACCATTCCAGCTGAAGGAGTGAGTATCTTGCCTTCCTCTTAGTGTGTACTGAAGTGTCTCAGCATAAATGTTCTTTGCCTACACTCTGCAGCAGTGGGCTGCTCTTGGAGGCTGCTGAAGAAAGTTTGTATTGTGTTAGAGTTTGGGGGAAGCATCTTCTCAAAAAGATGAGTGTTCAGGATTCTTCTGTAAATGGGCTTTTTTTCACCAGGTCTGTTTTCCCACCAAATAATGTTGACAGATTCAGAAGAAATGGTCAAACTACAGGACTTTTTCTCCATCCCAAACATCATAGATGAAAATGCCCTTTATTTGAAGGGGATGGAGGTATGGAGGCCTAGGTTCAAATTACTTGGTCTAAAACATCAGACTTGAAATGCAGTCTTCTGCTCCTCTTTGGAATCCTAGGCTGACAAAGGAGGGTGATTTTGGTTTGAGATGGATAAACTGTATCCTACCTTGCTGTAGCTAATAGATCTGTCCCTGTCATAATAGCATATTTTAATATGTAAATAAATGTCTTGGTCTGTTATGTCCTTCAACACCTCCAGTTACCATGGTATTGCATTAATACATAGGGAAATGGTATCAAAGGGAAACTGTTTTATAGCTGGCTTAAAGCAGGACTAAAGAGTCAACTTGTGTAAGGAAGTGGGTAATAAAAGTGGAAGATGAGTACAGAACAGTTAATCTCACCCTGGTGCCTGAAGCATTCTTGAAGAACAAGAAAGGTGAAGGGAATCCTTAGCACTGGAATTTCTGGCACTGTAAAGTGAGGGTTTTACTGATGGGCTCCTGACCTGCTTTCTCTCCTGTGTGGTCCTTGATTGAAAGGAAAAATTACAAGCAATACAGGAGCATGGGTCTAGAATCATGAAGGTATTTGGATGATTGAGGATTGAGCCATGTTAAGAAAAGATGATACCTGGAACAGCTGTGCATTAGCTAAACTTGGGAGTGTGAAATTGTAATGCAAAGTATATGGGTCAGTCTGCCAGAAATTGTAATGCAAAGTATATGGGTCAGTCTGCCAGAAGAGAAAATAATTTTCCCTGTTAAACTTTCAATTTGCCACACAGTTATTTTTTCTTCAAATGTGTCTGAGTGAGTTTATGGATTTAGTCTGTTAGTCGAATCCTCAGTTTCCTCACTAGACTGTGTCTGTGTTTTGAGCTGCTGGGTTGCAGGGGAGTACAAACTGCACAGCTTGTCTTGGTATGCAAGAGAGAAAAGTTCGTGAGTTGTGGAGGAGGACTCGACCACTGCAGACAGCATTTGCTTCAAGAATCGCTATTAACAAAGCATTCCAGAGGGAGGCGGTGGTGCACAGGCCTCTGCCCTCAGCTCAGATTAGATGATAAGTAAGAGCTGGGCCTTTTGCAGCAGGGGTAATGTAGGCAAAAAACCGCTAATGTGTTGCACAGTAAGTGCTCATCGGTGGTTTTGCTCAGCCTTGCAGAGCACACAAGCCCTGTAAGAACTCTCATTTCCCAAATGCTAGTCTGTCTTCTGTGATCTGATAGGTATTTCAGTTGTGTGCTGAGCAGAACATTATACTGGGAGAAAGAAAGCAAAACAAGCAGTAAAATAGAACCTCTCAAGCTTTTTTGCTTCCTTGATGTCCTCCCAGTTTCCCATCTGTATTACTCAGTCTCTTTCCTTTTCCTGTAGCTCTTTGAATCACACCCCAAAGCTCCAACGCTGGATGGAGGCCATGAAGGAGGACCCTGCTGTCAAGGCTACGATGACTGACCCACAGATATTCAAAGATTACCTCCAGCTCTATATGAAGAACAGCCCTGAGGCGTGTGATTATGGGCTCTGAGGTGCCAGTAGGCACATGCCTGCTGAAGTGTCAGTGCTTCTTTTCAGTATGAGCTCTGGGGCTCTAGTATAATTTGGTGTGAACTTTTCTGTGGTTGCATTTCATAATGGGGAATAAATCTGTGCTGAAAAGGCTGAGCAACCTTCTTTGAACCCCACTCCTTCCTGTCAGGAGGGGGATCTGCTGGCTTCAGGCAGGAGATGGGAAGTCATTGCTGGCCATATATATCTCGTGAAGGAAAATGTTGGCTTTACTCAGAGGTGATGTTCTGTTAATCTATGGCCTCTTTGCAGACCTTGCTGGTGGGCAGTCCCTGAACTGACCCTGTTACTTCATTTAAAAATTGTAATACTGGTGTCTTGGAAATAAATAAAAAGCAAAGAAAGTTGTCTCTAAATGCAGGATTTTTTTCTTCCTCTTCCCAGGCAATTATTACCAGTGGACTGGTTGTGCAGAGAGGAGTGAGGCAGTGTAAAGGCTAAAACAGATAATGTTGTCTCTGAAGTTAAGATGAAGTTATCTAGTACAAACTCTCCTCTTCAGACAGTCCGGCTTGCAGACTTTCCTGCTGCCAAACCACTGAACTTGCAACGCTACCCTGCTCATCTCTGCTAAGGTCATGTTTGCAGGGACCCCATCTAGCAATGGCTTCTGATTTGGGCTACATGTGCTAGGGGGGTGTGTGTGGTTATAACCCTTCTCTGTCATCTTGAAGTAGGGATGTGTTTACTCTAGGTCCTAACCCCAGTTATCTTAAATAGCTGGAGTAGGGAGTAAAGCTAACGAAACGACCTCCTGAGCAAAGGGACATTTATTTTCTGTTCTGCTCCAGAACTCAAAGCGTTGCTGTACATGTGAAGATGTAGGTGAAATCAGGGAACTGAAGTAGGTGTTGAGTCAGACCATGACATGCCTTGGTGCTGGTGAAGGAGTTAATATGTTCTGATCCTGCCATTTGCTTGCAGGAACAGAGCTTTGCAGTTGGCCATCTTCTGAAGCTATCCTACATGCTAATATAGGAGAGTGGAGGCAAGGTTGTGTGAATCCATGTAGTCACAGGAAAGACTTTTTATATTCTCTTCCTTTTTTTATCTCGCACGGGGGACTAAAAGAACTGTGACCCATTCTGATGTTACTCAGCTGTGTATGTCTTTCTCTGGCAGATCACTTAGAAACCAAACTGGCCATTAAGCATGCAGAAAGAAATAAAGCAAAGCAGGATGTTCAAGGCCAGGGCTGTGGTTCCTGTGGTGCTCAGGCAGTTGTCATGAGATGCACGAGACCACTATTTGTCTCCACTTGCAATGAGGTAAAGTAGCATGGCAGAAGGTGGTGGTTCATAGTTGGGCTAATCTTTTTTTACCTTTTAATGTATTTTGCTACAGCACACTAACTCTGAGGAGGTGCGCGCTTGTGTAACTCAAGTAGGAAAGCAGGTATGAAAGACGGATAGGATGAGGAAAAAGAATTAGCAGGATCTTGGTCTGTCAGTTTGTGGCTATTAGAGGGGATTGCTACTAGCTTTAGTTCAAACTGTGCAGGTTTTCTCCTGTTTGTGGCTTTTAAACACATCTGGCACTACTTAGAGAAATACTAATTACTCTGCTGTTCTTTCCAGAATGCTCATGTTCTGTAAAAAAAAAAATTTCCCAGTCCAGATCTGATGCTGTATGTGTTTTGTAGATTGTCATTAGAGAACCCAGAGGAAGCACAAAGCTGGTGTGTTGTCAGAACATGGATCTAGGCTGTTTCATTAGATGAAAGCTGTGTTTGAGCCTGATGAAGCCGCTATGCTGAAATGTTAGTGGTGGGATCGCAGTGGCAAACTTCCAACAAATGCAGAACATTTTTGTTTTATTAGCTGCTTTGCTTTGCGTAGGGCTTGTTAAAGCTGTTGATGTAGTAGGCTCTAAGTTGGCTTCTGTAAACATGCTAGGAATATGTTGCAGTTTACTCTGGTGTATTATTGGATGCTAGTGGGGGATCCAATAATGGGGTAAGAGCAGAGAGGGGCATCTGAAAACTGAACTGGCTGGGTCCAGACCATGGTAACCCAGAGGCTGTGTTGTCTGAACAGAAAGATGTGCTTTCCCCATCTTTATTTAGTGGCTGTAGTGTGTACCATTATAAATATGCTACATCAGCAAAAACAGTAACATGAAACGTTCTGCTTTATAATTTAATATTAAATATCAGTTTTCTAAATCCCCAGGCAGACAGTTGGGGTCCTGAACTCATTAAAGCACACCAAAAAATGCAGGCCTTGAGCAAACTGTTCTTGATGTGGTGATGAAAATGCAACACTGGCCTAGTCTTCAAAGGAAAGGAAAAGTTATGTGTAACAGACTGGCTCCTCCTTTCATGGTGGATGGGCATAAAGTATGCATCATGTTAGTTTAGAGAGGCCAAGAAAACTGGTATCTCTGTTTTGGTCAACAGAGCTTAATAATAACAGGATCAAGCAGATGAACAGCTCTGCCCTTCGGTCAGAGCTCTCCTTAAAATCTTCTATTGATCAGTTTGTACAGCAAGTACCATATTTACTCACCTTCTGCTCCGTAGAAAGTTGGTGGTGGTGGTGTTGCTTTCAAAAACAGTGGTGACTTTTTGTTGTTGTGCCACCAAATATAACTTCTCTCAGCACAGGTTAAAATAAACAAAAATTCAGTGTCAGTCAAAAAAGGACGGAGGTTGCATTGTAAAAACAGTGACTTTTGGAGCACGATGGATACTTGAGGCACTGCGCCTCATCCTGTCCCACATTTGTAGCGTGTCCCTCTATCTTTGCTGATGTCCTTGAGATGGTGGTTAGTGCCATACTGCAAGATGTGGTCCAGCCCCTTGGTCTTTATTAGCATTTTAGGATTGCTTATATTGAAGCAAAGAGCAAGGTAGAAGGGAGCCAGGATGGAAGGAGGGTGGGGATCCAGGGCTGTCAGCCCTGGGAAGGTTTCCTGAGTTTGGGGTAAGTTGGGTGGGAACTTGAGTGAGTGGGACTGTGGCTACAATAGAAGGTCTTTGCTTGGGAAAATTCTTGAGAAGAGTCTGCCTAGGGAGGTGTTGGAAGAGTCCGTTGTTCTTGTGTTGGAAGTCGTAGTAAGTGGAGGTTCTGGCTTGAAAAATCTCCAATGTCACATACTAGGGACACCTGAAACACTTGTGTGAACTCCAGACGGATGCCTGTGTCTTTGTCGCTTTTTATAATAATTAAAAAGGAAGAGAGAAGGAAAAGTCAGCTTCTTTCTGTTTGTCACTTAACAGCTGTCTGCCCTGCTCACTGGAGGTGCCTGGCTGTGTGTGCGTGTGTGTAGTAGGCATGGGCTGTTTGCACAGCATTACATCTCCGGGGCCTGATCTCCCCAGTTTTCCACTCCCGTGGCATCTGTAACGTTCCCCTGTATTATAAAGGTTTGAGAACTAGTTGTTTCTTATCCTGTCTCTCTGCTCGTAGCCCGATTATTCATCGTTCTGTTGCTTGGACACTGGTTTCACTTGGGAAAGGCGGATGAAAATGCAGTTTCTTTACAGTCATGAGATCAGATGCAATTTCACTAAACGATCCCCAATTTCTATAAAATGGAGTCTTTTGTACAGCTGGTCCAGAGCCAACAGGGATGGCAGTTGCTGATTTAGCAGGGTAAATTAGTAATGCCATATGACGTTGTTAGGATCTTTTCCCTTCTAAAACACTCTGCTGATTTGCTAAAACAGGAATTTTAAAACTTGTGGGTGAGATGCAGCTGTGCCTGGGGAGGAGTGTGGCAGCTTTTTAGCAGTGAGCAGTTACGCTGTGTCTGAGACCATGAGGAAGTCAAGAGTGCAGCTCCAATTAAAGGGGCAAAGCCTGTTCTGTGCCATTCACAGCCATCTTCACATGCACAGGAGGCAGTTTCTGAGAATTACAGCACGTGCAGCAGGTTTGTGTCTTGGAACCACCACTCTTGGCGAAGCTGATGGAAAAAGCCATCTCTCCAGGGGAAATGGAGCCAAGAAAAGGGACACTGAACTGCCACAAGCTGAATGGGAAGCAGACAGCGTTTCCTGTAAGCTGGAAACCGTTTGCATGAGTCACTTGTGTGGCTGCACAGCAAAGGCATAGGGGAGAAAGGAGAAAAAAGCTGTGAATTTCAGACCACGTGTAGAATCAATGAGGACCAGCAGTGAGACATTAATGGCTTAATCCTGTCCTTCCTGCAGCTCTCTTCATACATTCCCATTTCCCCAAAGGATGCTTTTGTGCCTTTCCTCCTGTCACTCAAACCATCCTTGTAGTATCTCTCAATAGGAATGAGTTCTGGGCCAATCCACACGTCAGAGTGTGGCTGTTTTTTTGTGGGTCTTTTCCCCTCTACAGTCATCACACAGCTCTTTTCCATGCCTATTTAGCAGCTGGGTTGTGTTGTGCTGGTGTCTCTCTGCTCTGGGCCCAACTTTTCTCCTCCAAAGCTAAGCCAGGAGTGGCTCTGGCAGGAGAGAGTCAGTGTGGGGCCATTGGTAGAAACCTGCATGTGGACAAGCCTTGCTCGTCCCTAGTTTTGCCTACAGGGGCTTCGTAATACTGTCATGATGTGATCACCCTGCAGGTGAACTGACAGGAATATGTGCTGACAGCATGGAATGCCTCTGTCCCGTGGGAACGCCTGGCAGAGCCGCTGTGCATCACTTGTGCTTACAGACACCAGAACCGTCCAGGGCTGCCCTGCCCTGCCCAGTGCAAGCTGGCAAGGGTGAGACCTGGAACAGGTTAGCCAGCTAAGTACTACCTCCCTGTGGATTTGGGAAATCCCTCAGTGCTGTTTGATTCCTGGCAGGGGACTAGAGAGCAAGACTGAAGGTGAGGAGAAATGTAATGAATTTCTGCCCAGATACACCTGGGGAGGTGAAATGACTGATGAGTCAGGCTGTGAGCAATGTGGTTTACTGATCCCAGCTCTGCCGTGCTCTGCCCGCTGGGCCTGTGTTACACTGTGTTGGAACCTGAATGTTAGATTGGCTGCAGAAAGGTGCTTAATTGGATTTCCAATGGCATTATAAGTGTTGTGGCACTTCTGGAAAGCAGCACAATACAGACAGAAATTTAATCTTGGCCCCTTACACATGACTAAGTCTTTGCTGAGTTGAGACTGTTAATGGTTGTCAGTCTGTTGGTGGATTTGAAGATTGTTTTGCATCTAAAATCAACTGCTTTTCCTGCAGAGCACCTAGGACACTTAAAAACTTTACTGGGGTTTTAATCTTCATTCTTGTGCACATGTTTTAAAACAGCAGCACCACAGTCAGACGTTTCACAAGCACCCAAATGCCTGAACAGTGAGGGTTCTATTTAAATGTATCATCTCAGCACCTCCTGCACTTCCACTGCAGAGCAGGTCAAAAAGCTGAGACACCCACCTTCAAGACCGAAGTTGCTGATCCTTTCTTTTTTTTCCTCTCACATTCTGGATAAACTCTGGTTTTAGCTAGACAGATTCATAATTAGTTAAAAACTCAGAGCCTTATTCAAAGACAGCACCTCTGCAAACAATGACAGAAGAGCTTTGCTCTATGGAGTCCCTCAAGCCTCTGCAACCAGAGATTTTGCTTCTAGCAGCTGAGGAGTCCAAGATGACACTCCTGAATGTAACATAATGAGAAAGTGAAGTTTCTTTTGAAGAACACTGTCAGATTAATTGATCCACAGCACGGGCTCGTTCAGATTTCTGTTTCAGGACCAGACTTGTCCGATAGATGTGATAGTAACATCTCTTTGCCTCCTTCCTCTTCTCTCAAGGCTCTGCCACGAAGTTGTGCAGATCATTTTGAGAGTAGCAGAAGTAACAACCCTGTTTCCCCACAGCTTCAGGTCTTGCAAGGCATGAGGACCAACTGCCTTTTACTGCCATTTAAAAGATTGCTTGTGTGCTTTTCAGCACTGAGAATCTCTGTCCTCTCTCCATGTGCCTGCTTGCTTAAAATTTATTGGAGCTGAGTATTTCTGAGCTCTCTACAGATCTGTCAAATTTGGTTAAAGTTGTTTGATAGATTCAAAAGTTACTTGGCAGGAGATGAAGGCATAGACCCTCTTCTTCCCCATCCCCCTTTCGTCCATATGCATATACACACTGACTGCATAGGAAACTGGCTAAAAATAACCTAGTTTATGTTGCCATAACGAATTCATCATTTTAGAAAAAGGCAGGACTGCCTAGAACTTTACTTGGAAGGGGTACAACAGCTCAAATGTTTCGTTGGAGCCACTGTACCTATACCTTAAGAAATCCTCTTCCCAAACAAACCCAATCCAGATAAATACAAGAGACGCATCTGGTACTGTGCCAGCGACACGTGAGGATAGACCTGAGTTAGCTTTCAGACCTGCAAGAAAAGAACTGTTACAGAGTTAAGCAGAGTGGATGAAACCTGCTCAGGAAGTGGGCAAATCCTGAGTATCCCATTCTAAGACCAGGGCTCCCAGCATTGCTGCTCCTGGTACCTGACCAAATTAATGTTAGCATGCCTGTAGGTCACTGTATCCTCTGAGGTAGCTCCTGTTATTTTATAGCACAGACATTTCTGCCTACTTAAAATAAAGGAGATTCTGTCCTTGCTTGTGGATATTCTACGAGTGGTAAAAAGTCATTAGATAAATTATTAGCTGCAAATTATTCTCTTGCCTGCCTCTTTGGGTGACTTAACGCTTGAAAAGTACTAATTTGGATCAACACAAACATCACCCTGATTTGCGTAGTAGCAAAACAACATTGTGCAGAGTTGGGAAACAAATGCATTCCTGTGTGGAACAAACTATTTCTGAGGTCTGCAGACCTTTAGTATTAGCCACGTATCAGAGTGGGGAGCTGATTGTGCATCTGATTACCGTGAAGCGTGTAAGATAGGGAGGTGTCATGTCAAATCCCTAAGAACTGCCCAACATAACTGTTACATATCCCAGCAGTACATGAAGGGACATCTTTTCTCTTGTGCTTGTGGAAAAGACTGCTCACTGCATTTTCACGTGTTCCCTGTCCAGTGAAGTCTGCCACTGTGCTAAAGGACCAGGGATGCAGACCAGACCTGCATTTGTGAGCTCTTAATCTTTCTGATTTTTCCCAAAAGTCAGGTACCACAGGGGGGTAACTTGGTTTCAGCCTTCAGTGTCATAGGGAAGCTTGTGTGGAGAGAGGAGGACCAGGCTGTAGCAAGTGCAGCAGTTTATCACGCTGGAGAGACCTACTACAAACATCTGTGCTCATACATTTATCTAAATGCTGCTGTGGCTCAGCTTGGCCATGTTGCAGCACAGTCTACCTGACAGAGCTTCTGGTTGAGAGCGAGCAGCTGACACAACCCAGTCTGAAGGATCTGGTCTGAGAGAGGTGCATACCCCCAGTGCATTTTGAGAGGGGTATTAATGATGGAATTCAGTGAACTCGGATGATTTGGAAATTTTGGGAAACTGAAAGAACTGAACTGTGTTTGAAAACATTCCTGAAGATGAAAAGTTTCATGCTTAACACTATACCTGCCACTCTTGTGCTCTTTTATTTGATTTCCAAATGGACAGCGTTTAAAATGCTGTTTTGAAGCTTTCAAGTGAAGCGGCAGTCAATGCCCAATGACACAGCAACCTTACAGGACCACAGAATAATAGACAGTTACTGTGACTTCTGAGTTTGTCTTAGTCACAGATGTAAATCTGCGAAGTCTTTATTTAAATTGTTACAAGGAGAAGCTTTTAGTGACCAGAAGAGGAGTTCTGTTGGGCAATAAAGAAGGACGTAAATGTTACTTGTATTCTTGCCTACTCTATGGTAGATCATACTGTGAGAATGGCCATGGCATGGACCTAAAATCTGCTAATTGCTCTCCTGAAAAAGGATTTTATATTGATGTTACCCCTTCTGTTACATGGCAACAGAGAAGCAGTAAAAATACTCCAGGAGATCAACAGCTCAAGGGAGAAAATGTTGCTGAGGTTGTCAGACTAAGCTTGGTGGGTTCATACTGTGAACTTGGTGGGTTCATAAGCATGGTGGGTTCATACTGTGGGTTTCATTTGTTTTAAACGTTGCGCTGAAACAACCAAGACTGCCGATGATCCTCAGCCGCAGCACTCACAAGTTCCATTTGCAGCAGCATGTGGTTGACCCTGGGAAACTTTAACTCCTGGCTGGGTAGACTTGTGCTGCTGCTCTCAAGCCAGCTGCTTTTCAGACCTCTTCGATGCTGATTCGTCCCCAGTGGTCACTGGAAGGCAGAGTTGTTAGTGAAAGGTGTGCAGAGCATTCTGTGGGGCTGGAAGACACGTTGCCAAGGAAACGGTGTTTTTATTATATGAATTCATAACTAGCTTTGGATTTCCTGCCAGAGCACATTAGAATTTTAACAAGGAGGTGCCATTCCCTTAAACCAGGGAAAGCATTAAGCAGGAGGGTAAGTGGTGGTGGGTGATTGCCGGAACTTGGCTGTGGATACCTGTAAAACAAGCAGGCAAAGAGGATTCCTCCAGCTGAACTGGAAATTCAGGAAAATCCCGGTTCAGTCAGTGAGGGCAACATCTACCATCAATGTTTAGGGCTTGCCACAAATGGTGGGTTTTGAGCAGAGACATCCAATTAAAAATTATTATTTTGTGGATTCATATTCTCAAGAAGTCTGACATCCCTGGCATTATTCTGAAATAGCTATTCCCCTTCATGTTCAATTTGTATCTCATTCTGGAACAATTTCTGCGGGCAGTCAGGAATCACAGGGATTCTTGCTATTGGGCTCACTGGATCACAGTGGGCATATCCCCACTTCATCCTCCTGCTCTCTCAGAAACATTTTTGGGGCACGTAGAAACAAAACAGACTTCACACTTCTTTAGATTTTGTACAAGACTTCCTTTATTATAAATAAAGCTGCATGAGAAGATCTATACAAATTCATCAGTGTCCCGCTATAAAAGCAGCAGTTTGGGTACAGCACTGTCAACCAAGGAAGACCTTAGTCTGGAGAGTTTTGGTGTTATTGCCCATCTCAACTGCATTGCCAAGATTGATCTTCATACTACAGTTTTGGTTTGGAGCTAATCTATTACACACACACTGCCAATCCTAAAAAAGAGACAAGTAATAAATAAAGCTGTTTACTATGTAGGATCCTATGAGAACTAACCCCTCAGTGACCAGCAGCTAAGCTGTTACAGGTGGGTAACCATAGAGAAAACCTTGCAAAGGCTTTGCATTAAAAACACCTGGTGAACAAGCACCAAACCCCGCTCCTTGAATACTGGATAAAGTTTTGGATTACTTTGCTGGAATACATTTTTATACCCCCATAAGACCTGAATACAGAGTAACCTAGAGAGAGAAGCCATATTCTGTGGTTGCCTCATACTAAAGAGTGAACTACCAACAGCTTCCCTTAGAAGACATTCAGCTCCTGAACAACAATTAACGACCTTAGACCAAGATGTTTCCCAAAGGCAAATGGCTCCTGAGGCTACGTTGTAGATCAGTGGCTGCTATCAAGCCACCACTAATTCCCTTGCTTTGACAGAGCCCATAATAAAATATTAAAACCACAAGTTGAGGGTGGAGGGAGTGGCTGGAAACCAGCAGAAGGCAATGTAAGTTCATCTGTTAAATTCACCCAGTCAGCAAATAGCAAGAACAGCACTGGGGCACAAGAAATGGGTCCAGGACAGGCAGTTCACCCTTCCTTGGGATCGCTCATGGAGATAGGGCATTACCAAAGAGGTGTTGGAATAGAACAGAATAGTTTGGGTTGGAAGGGACCTTAAAGACCATCCAGTTCCAACCCCCCCTGCCATGGGCAGGGACACCTTCCACTAGACCAGGTTGCTCCAAGCCTCATCCAGCCTGGCCTTGAACACTTCCAGGGATGGGGCATCCACAGCTTCTCTGGGCAACCTGTTCCAGTGCCTCACCACCCTCTCTGGGAAGAACTTCTTCCTGATATCCAATCTAACCCTCCCCACTTTCAATTTAAACCCACTCCCCCTTGTCCTGTCACTACAGACCCTTGTGAAAAGTCCCCTCCCAGCTTCAAACCCCAGTGTTGGGTGTTTGTTACTCACATTTTATATGCTGTTTGGTTTTAAAAGAACGTTATTCACTTTAAACCACAAAACTCCACTTCCACCCCCACCCTTTAAAGCTGCTTCCTATGAACCAGATTTCAATCAAGGCAGAACTAAACACAGGCAGCATTAAAAAGACATTTTTACTGGGTGACAGCTGAGGGAGCTGAACTGACTTATAAACCCCCTTTATGAAAGGTGAGCGTGGCCTTTTACTGATCCGCTGTGTACCACCGTCTCCTCTGAGGGGACAGCTGTATATCCTGGTACATACACTGCTGTGTGGCTTACAGAGAACATCGCTGCCCTGAGGTTTACTGGAGCACAGCTCATAATCACAGAGCCCTTCTCCCACTGGAAAGGTATGAGTGGGTTTCCTCACAGTTCCATGCACAGAACAGACCTGTCAGAAGGTGCTCAGGGCAAAATGAGCATATCACATGTAGGAAAATTAAGCCAAGCAATTTGTTCTCAGGGGAATCAAATCCATGAATTCCTTGGTTCAGCTCCAGCTTGGGTTAGACTAAACCCCATGAGAACACTTCAGGGTCAGTAGGGCCTTAAGAGAGAATGGGCACACAAATACAGAAAATGAAGAGCAAAAGGTTCAGTCCACGTACCCGGTTAGATTCCCTTTGAGTCTGAGCAGCAGCGCTTGGAGCTGTGTGAAGACGAGTTTGGGCATGTTTACAAGCCCGTAGGACTGGCGTTACAAAGCTCCGTTCTGACATTTTAACAGGGGAGTCAGTTACCTTACTCTGTTCAACAGCCTTTTCCTCTCATCCTCCCCCTGCTCAACCTTATATCAAAGTTATTTTTCAACCCTGAATGTCATTTCCTGAGAGACCTGGGTCACAAATTTGTTTCTCTTCTCTGGACAGTCTAAATTTAGACCCCTGACAGGAAACAGCAGAGAAATTCTTATTTCTCCCTGTCTGGGCTGGGAACACATTCAGAAGCAACTCCAGCCACAACTGCTTCAGCATGACCTGCCTGCCAGCAGCCCATGCAAGGCTGGGTCTGCTGCAGGCGCTGCACAGTAAACCCGAGCAGCTACACATGGCAAATTGCTTGGGTTTGCAAACAGCTTCCAATGTAGCCTCCAGGTTCCAGTATTCATCCTCCCTCCTTCCCTGTACCTCTGCTTGTCACTACCTGCTTGTCGTGTCCCCCGAGATTGCTCCTGCCCTCTTTCCTACTGGGGAAGGCTTGCTTGGCCGTACTAATGAAAGCCAGGGGTTTACAGCACTCGTTAGCGTTAGCAATTAGTCCTGCCCTGTTGCTCTGCCAGCCCTGGCAGCCTCCCAGGCAGTCGTTACCAAGGGTGGTGAAGCAAGTACTGATGATCTAAGACTCTCTCCTCCTGGCATTACCCACCAGCCTCTTCTATCTCATTTTGCTTCCTACCCCTTACTTTCTGCTCAGAAATATTACTCAACCACCCCATGGCTGTGATGATAAAAGCCAAGGGGAGCAGCAATTTGAACAAGGAGTTCCTTGTCCCCACCTGTGCTTTCTTATAAACCAGGTGTGGGAATGGGAGGTACAGCTTTCTCTGCCTTTATGCATGCCATGTCCCTCGCTGGTGGAGGGACAGACAAGAGCAGACATCAAGGAGGTGGTGAAATGTTACCAGGAAAAGGGAGGAGAGGACATGTCTGTGGAGAGTTTGCCTATGAAGAGAGGCTGGATAATAAGCCTGCTGCTGTATGCTGTCCCTAGGTGTAATACAGAGTTAAATCTTCTCTCTGGTGCATGTGACTGAGAGGATTGATAAAAAGGGACCTGAGGAGTAGTGGTGGTATCATTCCTGATGGGCCTCACCACCCAGAACAACTACCTCCTTGTAAACAGGATTCAGAGAAGCCCTAGTGTAAAACATTCCAGGAAATCCTAGTGTAAGAAAGTGGTAGGAAAGGCCCCTTAGCACGGGAGGCCAGGCCACTGGGACCAGCATGAAGCAGATCAAACCTGAGGCCCTGGCTTGGGTCCTGCACGAAGAACACAAAGGAGAGTGAGGAGCTACTGAGCTCTCTCCTCCAGCAAATCTACCTCCCTGGGGCTTGGCAGCCCACTGCCAGCACACGAACATGCTGCTGGACCCTGAGAGGGTCCAGGCTCCTCCATTTCTGCACTGGGTTTTTTTTAGCACACACCTCAAGATTCTCCCCTGGTTTGAAAAGCCCGCAGAAGCTGACACTTCCCCATCACGCTCCCGGCTCAGCAAATTACAGTCTGCTAGCAGCAGCTCCTCAGAGCCTCAACAGAGCAGCAGTCTTTAAAAGGATTGAGGAGACCCTCTATGGAGGCAAACAGGTAGCTTTTGGGGAGCAGAAGGGATGTGACACAGACCAGAAGGCAGCGGCAGCACTGCCAAACTCTGCTACATGTGCACCTCTTTCATTCCCTTCTCCTAACCTAGAGCCATCCTGCTGGCCTTGGCCTCATTAAACCCACACTGGGAGAGTCACACTCTCATTTGGATGGTGATTGTTCCCTCCTGCTACCACATTGCTGAGATTGGCTTCATTACAGGATAATTTTGGAGAACTGCTGCTTTTATAAAACAAAACCTGTAGCAGTCCTTTCTCTCTTGGCTCTTCTCAGCCTTGCTGCCTTGAGGTAAGGAAAACAAGCCAAAACAAACCAAAATGCCAAAACAAACCAAAATGCCAGAACCCAGAAATGGTGTTTCTCTCTTTTATCTAAGTTAAAATAGGTTCCTGGCCGTTTATACATGGAAAATGACCAGGCATATAACCCACTAGCCGTGTTACCGTGAAGAAAATGAAAGACTCTAATGAAACGATCTGAAGGCACAGACTCTGCCGCCTGCTCTCCTACATCCTTCCCAGGGAGAAGAAATGTGCAGAGCAGTGGCGTGTTTTTGAGGGACAGGACAAGCCATTTAAACTGCCGCTGCAAGTCCTAGCAAGAAGGCTTTTTTTTAATAACTACAGTTAGAGCTGTGATTGATTTAAGAATCTCCATCCAGCCCAGACCCTGTGCATGGCCCTCCTCCCCACATCAGCACTGTCTTATGTCGTGTTTCCCATCGGTTGCAGAGCTGCTGTCTGCAAGCAGGCAGGCTCCTATGATCCCAAGATCCTGTCTCTGATTCCTCCACCCTTTTCTTATCTCCCCCTTCCAAAGGAAATGAAGTATTTGGCCACCACCACTGTTTGCATTGCAGGCATCTGAATAAATCCGTCATGTTTGTTGCTCACCACCACTGTAGCGTGACTGAGGCACAATAGAAAAATATATTCTTAGCTGCATAAAACCCAGCCAGCACACCAGTGAGGCAGAAACTTTCTTTTTTTATGTCTTCCAGTTTCTCCCTATCCTTCCCTCATCCCATCTCCCTCACTGCAGAAACCATGGCCCAGGACCGGTTCAGCTGCAGACTAGAAGCTGTACTGGAAAAGTCTGTTGTCTCCAGGAGGCTTCGGAAAGCTGCCCTCTGGACTTGTGCTTAGAGGAACAAGTGTTCCTGCTGGCTTTGGTTAAAGGGATTCCTTACGGATCCCATTGGTGTGTGCAAGGGGAATGTGCACCGTGTACTCATTTATCAGTGCCGACATGTTCCTGAGCATCTCGTGGAACGTGTCCACTGTCTTCCTGTACACATCCCTGCGTAGCACAAAGGGACGGAAAAGGTTGAGAGGCTCAGCCCTCTGGAATATGATGGGGAAGCTCAGCTCTGCTGGTATCTTCCCATTGCCAATGAAGAAGTGGTAGAGTTTCTTCTCATGCAAACATTTCTCCAGAAATTTCAACATGTCCTGTAGACGGGCCTCTAACTTCTCTGGAGCCCAGTCCTGGCTGGGACGTGCCTGCAGGAGGTGCAGCATCACTGTCTTCAGGTGGTAATTGGTGAGCCCGCTTGGACCTGTGAGGCTGCACTGCTTTCCATGGAGGAAGGAGAGGATCTGAAGGGAGCTGACATGGCAGGCATTAGCAGGTAAGGTTTTGGAGACCAGCTGGATGAACCTCCTCTCATACACCGCGAAGGTGATAAACCAGTGAGTGCTGGAGGGGAGGTCTGCTGCCAGGCTGCTCCAGGGGAAATGAGAGATGAAGTAAACATCAGAGTTCTCGTACTGCACCACAGGGGTGAGGTTGAAGGCAATTGATTTCCCTGACCTAAATTTTATTTTCAGGGCTCCTGGTGAGTCCAGGAGGCTGAAGGAAAGGTCAAATTCGTACTTGTGGGAGATTCTGTTCCAGGCCTTGGTGACTGCAATCTGGAACCACTTCATGACTTGGTCGGCATCCAGATATTGAGTATTTTTGAAGCACAGGAGGTCTTCCATCGCACTGCTGGGCCTGGTAGCATTGGCTTGGCTATGGAGGAGGCACAGCATATCTTCCCCTAGTTTAGTCTTGTCACAGATGCAACCTGTCACATCCTCATCTGCCCTGCATACCTTGATAGTGCCATACCCTTGTTCATCAGGGGGAAAAGAGTCACCAGAACACCAGGTCTGGGACCGAAAACAGTATGGTTCTGGGGGGGCAAAAGGCACTATCAGATCACAGACAAAAGGTTTACGCACTCTCCAATTCTCATACATGCTCCCCACACCCATGCAGTCCTCCACTTCCATGTCGGCATCCCGGTTACAAACACTCCTCAAGGCCTCCAGCAGGTCATCTGCAAAGCCTTCCACCATCTCCCGCATCCTGGCCATATCTCCAGTGGTACCCAGGATGCGCTTCTCATAGAAGCTGGACAAGACAGCTTTGTCAGGGAAGGCCACTCCTTTAAATGCTTTCCCCAGGACAGCCATGTCATCCTCTTCTCCTCCTGTGTCCTGCCAATTCCCTTCCTGGAAATCCTGCCTCCAAGGAAGATGACCATGGAAAGGGCAGTCCACATATCCCATCGGACCTTCTCCTCTTTGCTTTCCTCCGCTACCTCTGAAGCCTTTTCCAGAGCCTTCTGTGTGGCTTCCTGGTCTGCGATTTCCTGCTCCAAGCGCAACAGCTCCAGCCGAAGGCTCTCCTCCCGCTCCTTCATCTTCTGGATGATTTCTTCTGTGTTCTCGGGGACAGTGACATTCCCTTTAGGGAAAAGGAGCGGGTGGTTGACAATAGCCGTAATCACCACTAGGCACACCCGGAAGATTCCCATGGGCATGGCAGCTCCTTCCCTGAAAGAGAAAGAAAGGGAGAATGACCCACGATTCGGAATATATTCCCTCAAGAAGAAAAGTGAAAGAAACTCCTCACTTGAATAAAAGCTTTGGCATCCTTTCTAGTCCCAAAAAATCCTGCTTGAGTCTAGAAACTCCTAAGCACCTGCCTGTTTCTGCAAGTTAATCAACCAAGCTTCCCAAAGAGACTTATCAGCAGATAGTGAGGATGAAAGTGTCCTCTCATCAAATTAACTTTGAAGAACAGAACTGTGAAGGCGCTTGCTAATGTCAATGCCCTGTGATGCTGTTGGGGCAGTGTGGGAGGGCGTGTCCTTCCTCCCTCCGTTGAAGTTCTGAGGACAGAAAGGGAAAGGAGCAGGCAGGACCTCCCCAGATGTAAAAAGGCAGGACTGGAGATGACCACTGCTTTCCCTCAACATCAGGCTAACGTTGCAGACATAGAAATGGCATAGGCAGGGCTGTCCTGGCCATCTTCCATGTTAAGCACGTCGGGACACACACACAACCTGCTTGGATCAGAGGAATCTTCACTGCCCATGCTGGTTATGCGTGCCTGGGTGGGAACCAGCCTGCATGACTTTGTGCTCCTCAGCAGGCACTACAGGCAAGGCTCTTCCTGCCTTTCAGCACCACCAGGATCAGGTTCTGGCAAACCCTACCAGTCCCCAGGGTGCTTTATGACTGCGGTCCCCAGAAAAAGGGTAGAGACAGAAAGATTGCTAAACTGGAAAGGGTTTCCTTTAACCCAGTGATTTTAAAAGCATTGGCTTGTTTATTTTCGGTGCTTACTTCACTATTAATCTGTGGAAGGCACTGGTAAACACTATGGCTTTGATCTAAGCCATCTTCCCCAAGCACACCCTTAACAGCAACAGCCCCACGTCCTCCCTAGCACAGGCCCTTGGCACGACCGAGACTGCTATGTTGTTTTGGAGTTCCTTTGTGTGGTTACTGGCTCTGGTGCTCAGACCTCCCACTTAATAAAGCTTTCCATGCCACGGTGCTCATGCTAAAATAATTTAATTCTCCACATTTTAGGATGCGGCCCCATTAATGGGGCATCTGCCTGGCCTGAATGAGGCCTACCAATGGTCTGGGCCAGAGGGCCTGTTTCCTCCCAGGTGGCACTTCTGTTTCTGGAGGGCTAGCATTGCCAAGATCCCAAGTGTCTGCTCAGGGCAGGACAATCTGAGGTTGTCACCCACTGCTGAGATGTCATGGCAAGCTCAGCAGTCCCTCTTTCTAGCAACATCACCCTCAGTCCTAGCACAAGGAGATCAAAAGGACAAGATGAACAAGCAGGGGCGTTTATTCTTCCAGCTGGGACGTTTTAACAGAGATCCTTTAATGCCTCACAAGTGTTTGAGAGAAAAGGGTTTCTGTTGCAGAAATCAAGTCTATCCATAAAATACCTAATCAATCAAACCAGAAAGAGTAATCTCATTCCTAACAAACGAATTCATCCTCCTGCTGGAATGAGGCCTGTTTCACAGAGAACCAGGAGATGGTGAGGCACTGTGTGTGAACTGGGAGCTGAGGGCTGTAATTTTCTCCCCCTGCAATAGCTCCTTCCTGGCCTGAACCCAGCACGCCTTGGTACCACAGCAACCCTGCTGTCCCAGCATCTGGGCAAGAAGGAAAACATCTCTGGCAATCTCATTTATGCCTTCACAGGGCATGCAGTAAAGACAGATCCATCCCAGCGGGCCTTGTTATCATTACTGCACAACAAACTACTGGCTTTCGACTGCAGGAACCTAGATTTCCTTGATGTGAGCACTTACTGGACATGGGAACTGTGTCCCCCAGCATGCAATTATATTTGCTTACAAGAGGGCTGGGACTGGTGTAACAAGGGAACAGGACTGAGACACATTGTCCAAGCAGCAAGAAAATTCACATGGTGTTCAGGATAACACTAGGTGCCCCTCCCTGTGTAACGTATATTAATTACCCTTTTTTTTGGAGCCTATGTATATGCATGTGCTTATGCAGACATTGCTCTGGAGATGGTTTGCTGCCCTTTCTTGTCCTTTTTACATTTACATTAACTCTTTAATTCATCAAGCAATGAATTAAAGCTGAATTAATTCTCAAAGCTGGGTGTTCCAGTCATTCTGTGAGCTCCATGCCTGGCCACATTTTAAAAATAAACTGGGGTCGCCCTGTATTGCAAAATGCTTTATCAGTTTGCCGGGGCAGGGCAGTGCAGGAAATGCTGGCAAGTTCCCTTCCTTAGTGCTACGCTCTTGCAGACCACGTGTGCTTTCCAAGCTTAAAAATAACATGGCCAAGGGCCAGGCGCCTCCTCTTGCAGTCTTGACCAGGATGACATCACTGCTCTGCCCTCTTAGACCTCTGTCCCTTTGGATGACATGTTTTACTCTTACTGGATTATTTCTTAGATGCATAAGGCTGAAAGAAGTCAGCTTCCTTAGGATCTTCTTGTACCCTTCAAGACTCTCCCATGCCCAGCTGCCCATAGGCACACCATTTCAAGAGGTTACCTGCTCCAAAACTCTGCTAGCAGAAGGGGTTAGGCCAGACATCCCCAAATCCATCACTGGCTGGCTCAGCTGAATTAATTCTGAGTCACACTGATGGTTCATTGATGAGCTATCCCTGCTGATTTTGCAGGAGTAGGTTAGGAAGCCTGCACACAACCTTTTCCCTCAGCAGACTCTACAGGTACCAACCTCTGTAAGACAGTTGGGATGAAAACTGGAAGTGATCTCATCTTCAGATCATATGAATTTGCAAGAAGCATGTCTGTTTTCTGCCTGAACAGCAACAGCTTTCCTGGTCAAAATTGCCCTTTTGCTACTGTAGTTATTCTCACCAGAAGATGAGGCCAAACATTAACCCCAATTAAGGCTTAACATTAATCATGCTCAGTGACCAAGGTCAGTGGAGCCTGGCCTTGACAGCAGCAAGGGTGGTACGGGCAGAGCGTTCCCACATCTCATCAGACAGAGTTTTCCTGGCTAATATGGAAAACTAAATAATACAGGTGAAACCAGTAGCGCTGCCTGCTAGGGCAGTCCAGCCTTCCCCGTAACAAAGACTGCTCTTTTCCCTTGCTTTTAAGTTCAGCCCAAGCAATTCAAGACTGATAAAAATATTTATGCCAGCTGTGGCTGAGACAGCTTTTGTGTGGGGAAGAGGGAGAGTCCAAATGTTTCCAAGCTGGAGACTAAAAAAATAGAAACATAGTTGTTTCATCTACGCATCCAATTCAGCAGCATTTCAAGCATGGGGGGTGGCGCGCGGGAAAAAGTATTAGGAGTTTTTAAACAGCAAGATCCTAAAGTGATCTTCAACCTTTCAAAACTTCTGGCCCTGCCAGTTTTTTCCCATTCAAAACACAGTGTCCAGGCTTGGTAGCACGTTTACATCTAACTACCTCCTGCTGACCCTCCTGTGGCAGTCCCAGGGCTCCAAAGACCCCCCTGAGGGAGGGCAGTGGTGGTCCTCACCACACTGCAGGCAGACCACATCTGTCAGCAGCCGAGCCTGCCCCTGCCCTGTTCCCTGGCCTGGGACATTCTCAGGGTGAGAGAGCAGAGACCCCACGTTGTGATCCCACAGCACAAAGCAGGGAAAGGAGCAGCAAGGCCGAGAGCCCCAACATTTCCATGCAAAGCTCCATCTCTGCTCACTGCCCAGCATGATGCTGCTTGTTCAAACCCGCCTCTGGCACCAGAACTAGGTTCCTTATGGGCTTTCCTGTGGCACTCACTGCTTCAGTGGCTGGGTACTTCACTGATTTAAGGTTAACAACCACTCTGAACAACCCTGGGAAGTGAGGGGGCAGGCACTGTCCCACTCTCCAGCTGAGGAGCGAGGGCTCAGACAGATAAAAGCACCCAATTGCTCTGCTGCACAATTAGAAACAATGATCTGCCTCCTGCAGCACTTGGTATGTTCAAAGGCTTCACCAGGAACACCTGCAGCCCTCCACCCTCAGCTCCCAGGCAAGTCGGGCCTCATCCTCTAAAGCCTGAAGCAGCCTCCCCGGCTGGAGGATGCCAATCAGCCCCACAGCAGGTCCTGGATGACTTGAGTAACCCCAAGCAGGGAAGGGGAAAAATGACCCTGGTATCACGCAGTTCAGGTTGGTGCCATGAAGCCGCATGCAGAAGGAGGACAGCTCTCACACAGCTCTCTAAAGCCCTTCGCTGCGCAATTCAGTAACGTTTGGTTCACCCGCTCGCCTGAAGCACGGTTACTTGTAGTGTTGCGAGGAAAGGGAAGCAACACATGAAGATCACAAGCACGTAAAGCCTTCGCACAGCCAGGCAGCAGCTTGCCTAAGGTCAAGGGATGCCTGGAGAGAATGCCCTGCATGGGGACTATGAGAGCTGGATGGAATCCTCTTGAATACACATCATAAAAATGAAGGGGTAAGTATGCCCAGAGAGGTTTGCCCCAAAACTGCCACTGGGAAAGCCTCTTCTCCTTGGTGTTTGCACAGTGTCAGCCACACCAAAGGCTGGAGCTCTAAAAGTGGTCCCTCAAGTGAGACCTGACTTGCCAGCCATGCTCAGCCCCTTGGCACTGGAGCAAAGGCAGAGTTGCAGCTCCGCATCAGCACAAATGCAGCCCCCTAATCAAAAAAACTGGTGCTGAGCTCTGCAAACCAGCACTTGCTGTGCCTGCATCTCTGCAGCATCTCTCCACATCACCTGTGTTACCCAGGTCCCGGCAGGAAGGGCCTTGAAGGAAAATCATCTGCAGAGTCTGTTGCAAGACAATATAAAAATGGCCATCGCACTGTTTCCTGACTGTAACCAGCCCTGAAGATGAACAGTGCTCGCAATGCACGCTAAAGCAAGCAAATTTGCTTAGTGGTGCTTTATGTGGCGTGGGGACAGAGCTTCTGCCTTGAAGACCTCCTCGTCACTGGAGAGTTCTTGGGGTCCAACTTGGGCCAGCCGCTGCCCCGTGGCAGTGCGCACTCTCCCCCTTCCCACCAGCCACCCTGCCATAGGGGATTTCCCTGCATGAGCAGCAAAGTCTGTCGTAGAGATGATGATGCTCAAAGGTGTAACAACGTCCTGTCCCTGCCAGCTAAAAGTTGCTCAACTTGTGATGTCCTCAAGCCTTCCTCACAACCTTTTCCACAGCACCTTCAGACCTTTTTGCCTCCTACTCAGTCTGGCAAAAAGATTTAAACCTCAGCTTGCAACTTGCCCCTGTAAGCTGCTCATGCTCTGAGCCCAGTTAACCCTCCACATACTCTAGAGACACAGGAGAATATTTCCCTTTCATTAATGGTCCCGTTCTTTCCTCAAACAGCTATATTTTTTCTACCTTTTTATTTCCTAAAATTTTGGATCATGGGAAGCAGAACATGCTCTGGCTGGTGTTCAGCAATAAACCAGATAGGAGTGAGGTAAAGCTTTGATTTTTAAATTAGAAAAACACAAGTCAAGCTGCTGAATGCCATTCAGTAACGCGCTGGACTACACCAAGACATCATTTACGATGCGCTTGATTGCTTCCTGTGATTTGGGTGACAGAAAAGGCAGTGAATAGGTGGCTGCCACATTGTGTTTTGCTTTGGTAGGCTACAAGAAAACAGGTGATTTGAAGAGATGAAACTACAGTTGGTTGGGAGCTTTTTTCATTGAAAGCTGCCAAGTTTTTAAAACCAGAGCTTTCACGGGAACAAATAGGATTTCTGAGACTCCCTTTGGGAAGGTCCTTGAGGTCTGGAAAGGACTCTGCTGCTTGTTTTGACTGGAAAGATTAATAGCCCAGAACAGCCACTAACTTGCTCTTGGGACTTTCTTACTGGGAAGAAGTACATCTCAAGCCCAGAGGTTTCAGGCCTGGCCCAACCACACTCGCTCATAGCTGAGCTGCTGGGAGCACCATGGTTCCTCCCCTTGCTGTAAGAGAAGACAAATTGCCTTTTGGCCTTTGAGTATATACCCTGAAATACTTCTGCTGGATTTATGAAGATGGAGGCAAGACAAAAAGTTTACTGAAAGCCCTTTGTAATGCACTATGTCCTCCACTTTGCAAACACTGTGCCACCTCTGCAGGTATTCAGAACTATGCCCAGCTGCCCTAGAAAGAAATGATGTTTCCTCTTCTGGGTACTACATCTCTGAACTGTAAGAAACATATACAATGGAAATGGGAATTGCAGAGATGCATGTCAGTATTATTGTTCCTGCCAAAAACTTGAGGAAATGACTTTCAACCCCACACCATGCTGCTGTTTTTCAACCAGCTCCCCATCAATGCTTACAGAGCAGTCGAAGGGATGTTGCTGGCTCAGGACAGATGGTGAGGGTAGTTTTCCTCCCAGTTGCTACATGTAAAGCCTCAGGAATAGACACTTGCTGGATGGATATTCACAGAAAAAGACAAAGGTACCACTATAGAGAGAGCAATACCCGAATGAAGGTATCAGACTGGTCTCTGCCATTAGTTGCTGGGAATTTGTTGTTCAAATTTTGCCTCTTTTGCACTGAGAAGAATGAGAAAATTTTCAGGTTTTAGTTTTATATGTACATATTTAAAAAACCGCACACATCTATGCCCTTATAACCTGATCACTCACTTGGGATGACAGGAACTTCTGTTGAAGGCTGTTCTCCAAATTCAGGAGGCAGTAACCATAATCTAAGCTTTAGTCTTCTTAGCAGCCCCTGAGGTTGCTGCCCTCATCACTTGGCTGCTTTTAGGTCAATGCTCTGCAGGTTTGACCTGGACATTCACAGTACTTGAGGAATTGGTTTTGGCAGGACTTCACTCAAACCAGTCTTGTTCTTGAGACCATTTTTACTGACAAAATACTTTTAGGAGTGGGCAGGGGAGAATTGGTGAAGGATTTCCTGAATTGGTGAAGGATTTCAGACCAGAAGTGAATAAGATTTCCTCCCAGGGCAGCACCACGTTTGTTGGGGCCTGCAGGTTACCCAGCACTCCAGGGTGATGGATCTGACATCTGAACCAGCACCTAGGAGACATCATACCAAAGCACTACATCTCAAAACAAGGGTTTCCATGTTCACCTGAGTCAGCAGGGTCGGACTGGCAAAGTTCTGGACCCTTAGGGGGGCTGGAGGGCCCTTATAGCCATAGTGAATGCTCAGAGCCCACGTACTGAAACACACCTCAGCGTGACTAAGGGTTTATTGCACCAGTGTACCCTTCCCACCCCACTGCATACAGATTAGCACATGTGATCCTGCCTAGCTTTCACCTGGCACAGGCAGCAAGAGCCCAGAGGCTCAGAAGTGGATCCTCAGCTGGTTTTTACCCTCCAGGATGGAGACCCCACTGATGCAGTGAGGACATTTCCCCAGACCCGTACAGAGCCATGAAGACCCCCACTTCCTGCTCCAGCATCAGCTTTGACAGCACCGAGCACAGTCCACCCAGAGACCACGCAGCCAGGAGAGGTTCCTGCTCTCCCATTTCTTGAGCACAGTGCTGCAGCACACACAGCCCAGCCAGGAAAACAGAGCGCCACAAAAACCACAATACAGAGTCTGAGCAGCACTAACTTGTGCTGTGCTTTCACCCCCTATGAATTAAGCTTGCATACAGGACATTGGTGTGATGGGCTACAGACAGGGATTCTGTCTGTCCCTGTACAGACAGGGAGAATTCCAGCCACTCATGCTCTGACTTGTCTTCTTGAGCACTGAATTAGTGCTACAAAGTACCAAATTCCAGTTGCCAGGACAGTTGCAGTTGGTTCGGCACAGACTAGTGGGATCAGGCTCTGCATGTGATTTTCTACCAAAGCTGACAGTGGAAAGGACCAAATGCACCAACACATGAGGTACAGAGGTCTGGATGTTGAGACTGGTACCACAGCCATGATTAAAACTGGAACAAGCCAGCTGGCCTGCTCAGGACCACATAAGACAGGTATGGCAGAGCAGCTGCCTTCCAAAACATGCCTGGAAGCTCCACCCCAGATTAGCTGCTTGGCCATAGGACAGCGGTTGGACAAGGTCACTTGACTGATAACTATTGTTTTGCTGTTTCCCTGAGAACACGTTAGCCCTTTGTAACATCTGTGGACATCCTGTCCCAAGCCTGCTGCAGTGCCAACGTAGTCGATCGCACAGCCAGAGTCAGACATCCTGCCCAACAGGTCTGCTGTGGACTTTCGGAAGCAATATTTTCCTCCCAAGGTCACTAGATCAGGTATTTCCAAGGAAATGCTGATGCTCATCCTGTGTACAGGACTAGGTAGCCCTCCCTTCCCATGGACAGGCAGATTCAGGGTGGATAAGCACGTGAGTGGCACGGACATTGCTCTGGAGGCAATGCTGCTGTGTGGCCCCAGCTCCAAGTGAGAAGTGACTTCGCCAGCATCTCTCCAAGCAGAAGAGTGCTTGACTTGCCCTGTGGAGGACAGGGACTCTCTCTCGTGTCTTCCAGTCATTCACTACTTTTGCCATCAGGAAGCTTTCTCTCATGCCTCATGAACTCTCCCTTGCTGCAGTTTGACCCCCTGAATTTCCAGTGCCCGCTGTGGGTAAAAATAGGGCAGATTGTTTCTTTTCATCCTGCAGTAGCACTCAAGATGTTCAGAGGTCCTCCGCTCTTGCCTCAGCAGGTGCATTTGTAAGTTATTGCCATAAAATCCTATGGCTCCACTTCCCCCAAAGCCCAGACAGTCCAAAGTTTTCTTTCTGGTTCAGAAAGAGTTATTTGCCTTTTAGGGCTCTTCTCCAAAACCTAAAGAAATGTGGCACATGTTAGATCTTCGGTTTCATCAGCAAGTGGGGGATTTGTCTGGATATTTCTAAGCCACTATTTCTCTGTGCATATAGGTACTACGGCACTGACCAGAGCACGATTCTGCCCCCTCTTCCTGCCTCAGAAGCCGGCAGCCACCATCAAGGACAGCTGCAATAACTGCAGAGCCACATCATGCTCCCAAAGCACTCACTGTTTACTCACTGTAAGGCTGGACCCAAGAGGGGGTGTCCATGGAGATCAGGAGGCAAAGCTAACAGCATGAGGAGTGTGTTACTCAGCATCCTGCCTGTTGCCCGAGCGTGGTTATTTTTACCTAGTGACAAGCCCGCTCAGCTCTTGTCAGCAAGCAGCACATGGGCAGCCTGCGCAGCGCCTTGGGTTCCCCCTGCTATAGCCAAGAAGGGGTTTTACAAATTGGAACATAGTGCAAGCCACGAGAGAGGCAGGAGGCGAAAGGTAGGAAGTGTGCATGTGGCTCCCACCCACGTCCTGAACTGTTGTGGTAGGATCCCAGCCAGGAACAGCTTGGCTTTTTAAGCCAAATATATTTTATCTGTTAATTGTGAGGAAAACAATTGGAGTAGACTGAACTTTAGTGGGGTTTGATTTTTTGGTAATGAGGGTTGTTTATTTTTTTTAAAGGAGGAGGAGAAAAGAGCTCCTTACCCCTCAAGCCCAGCGTGGTGGGAGCCCAGGCAATAAGTAGTTGGTCATTCCCTTGCACAATCTTCCATCGGCACAGATGGACGCAACCTCCCTGCTGCTTTACCAAAAGCCTGATAGAGTGAGCCACAACGTGTGGAGCACAGATGCTCTCTGGCCCCCACCTGGAGCTCATGCTGGGACCCACTCTGGCTGTCACCCTCTCAGCCACATGACCTCCCCTTGCACATGTGGGCAGCCAGAGCTCACGGATCCAACCTGGCAGTCACCTCAGCCACCTCTGGCATACACCACTCCAGCACATCTAAGAAGAGCACACACAGATATTGGCACAGCTCAGACACGATTTACAGAGCGATTATGTTTTAGTTGAGAAACGATGAAGTCCCATTTAAGTCGTGTAACTGAGCACTTACATATTACAGACAGCAGCAAACACAATAGTTGCCAGACACTTTCACACTGAGACGCTGAACAAAAACACAGCAAAAAGAAATGATAATTGCAGGCTGGGAATTTGGTTGATCTGAGATCTACTCCATCACAGTCTTGGCTCAGTGACACTCTCCTATGTCAGGAGACCTCCAGGCCCAAGTAACTGCTGAAACAGGACTCAAAAACACTGTATGGGATTGGAGATTTGTGTGATATTGGACTATTGTTTTACTAACTAGTTACAGCTGTTTGTATTCAAACAATTGGGGAGGAACAGTATTTAACAGCTGGCTATTGTAGCCAAAATGTCACCACAGAAGTGAAAAGCCATGCTTTATTCCATTGCCTGAAATCCCCAAATTTTTATAAAACACAAGATAGTTCCTTAAATATAGTGAAGAAAAAAACAAACACCACCCAACAATCAAAAATCCCCAAATATAACAGATTGTGAAAGCCCCTGAAGGGATGGGTAGAGGGTGTGGAAGGAGGAGAGAGCAAGAAAGAGCACTTTTACTGCAGTGCCCCATTTCCTTGACTCTCACTAGGATGACTCCCTGATCCAAGCAGAAGCACTCCGCACTGCACACCAGTGTCTGCAGGAAGAATTGGGCCCTCTTACTTCATTACCTGGTGGCTTAGGAAAACGCAGGAAAAATAACACAAATGCTTCGGGAAGCAGCAAGCCCAGCCTTGGCTCACTAGTCATAAACCTGAGAACTGCCAAGAGACACGCATGCACACAAATATGTTGGCTGCGTACTGCTGGCTAACCCTGCTTTTCAAAATGAGTTTGAATAAATAAAAATCAGAAGGAAAAAGCAAGGACAGAAAAGAAAATAGACCACAGCACTTCCGTGCAATATTTCCACAAAGCTCATCCTTTCAGCATCCGTGGCCACCAACTCAGAGCCATTTTCACCCAAGGGAATGGGTGACCAGCCTATTGCCACATACACCCATATTTAATGATTTTAATGTGCTCTTTGCTCAGTCCCCTCTGCTTACCAACAAAAGAAAACATCTTTAAGCCTTTCCTTTCCCTGAAGATTCTGTAAACAGAATGCTGGGAAGAAAAACTCTGAAAAGACTCAGCGGGATAAGAGTGATGTAACATGCATTGCTGTAGCAAAAGTACCAAACACACATGTTAGGGCTGCGAAGCCGCGTGGTTTTCATTTGGGATGTGTGGGGTGAACACATACGCTTGCTTCCTTTATAACATAAGCACAACAAAGAAAGGCTTTGTTTGAAAGCCAAGGGGCAGCCTCTCCGCACACTTAAAGGCTAAGTTACAACGTAATGGGAACTGTGAGTCAGAGCTGTGGGGCCCCTGCTCACAGGCACGAAAATCCCCTCTGCGGCAGCAGGAAAGGAGCTTAGCAAGGAGCAAAGAGCTCCCAGCTCCGCATGGGAGACTGGAAGTGTCCAGGACTAGCTGCAAAACCAAGGCTGAGCTGAAAGCACGTGTTGTGGCTGACTTAGGACGCAAACATGTCCCATTCAGTCGGCATTTCTTCCTGTAACTCCTTCAGAGCTTGAGACCATAACCCCGCACTCGTTCCAAGAGCATGAAGTAGCTATGGCTGAACAGGGAGGTGGGATGGATGTCAGCCAAGCAACTTCAGACCATCTTTTGACTCTGGCTGCAGAACAGCATGGACATGATACTTAGACTGAGCACAGCCAGCTCGCTAGGTATGACTGCAGTAGAGCTCTACATCCTTAAGTCACCTAGTGTGCCAGATAATTTATGTCACTGTGTGTTACCCCAGGGTAACAGGGCCAGATGGTGGATTCCAACTACCCCAAATACAGACACCCACCTCATTCTTGCCCCTACTAGCCTGGGAGAAAAAGCTAAGGGTCTTCTTCAATTATCATGAAAGGGTTGCCATCTGCAGTGCAGAAGTGGCTGTGCTGCAGAAAATCCACGTGTTTTCTTTCACAATTCCAACAGTCCCAAGGTATTTGGTTGCTAAATCTCCAGAGGCCATTAGAAATCAAACGCTCATCTGAAACCAGTAGCAGTCAGGTACAAGAACATCCAGGAGGAAATAGCTTAGGATATAAGCATTTTGGGAGCAAATATACACACACAGAGGCACAAGCCCCTCAGGAAAGCACTATACTGCGAACACCAAGTGTCACAATTTAAGCTTGAGAATGTCTCTTTAGCTCCATCTCTGGTATGTATTAATAATCTACAAAAGCATAAAAAATAGGGAAAAAAAAGGGTCTGAAAAAGCAATAGTGTCCCTTCTCTGCCTACACTGCCCCTGGATAGTTCCTGGCAAGCCTACTTTGTTCTGAAAAGCTTCCAGCAAATCTCCATCTCTGTCTCCCAAGGCAGTCTAGACTACTGCTTAACTACCTCTGCCTGTAGGAGAGTCTCCTTACCACTGCATGTGCTTTCTCCACAGCAGGCTGTAAGCCCTGCTGGGCTTCTGGCACATACAGGCAGTATCTTGTCTTAGGGAGTATCTCTGCAGGCAGCGTGGGAACTCTTTGCTCCCATTCCTCATCAGGTGCTTACTGAGCATCACCAGATCCTCTGCAAGTTGGAAGAACTGAAAGCAAGGCACTCTGAAGCTAATTTTCATTGTCTTCATTTGGGCTTGGCCACAAACTCTGTTTTTTCAATGGATGACGCCCACCATCCCTTGAGGCAACCCAGATGAAGAAGTAGTTGGTTACACAGATGGCCCAGCTGACACCTTACAGCTAACGTCACTTTCCTGCTCATGCGCAAAAGCCTTCTCTACGTGCTCTTCCTCCTGGTTTCGAAAGCAAAGGAACAGTACATTTTCCTTTGCCAGGCAACTGAACTAACCATATGAATCGGAGACTGTGCCTAACAGGGCTTAAATCCTGCAACAGTTGGCCTCAATGGTCCTCATCCTTGCCAACACCATGCTTGGTTTTTCCAAGCCACATGCATGGTAGTGGGGTGCTTCAGATGTTTTCCCTGCAAGCGCTGAAGAAGAATCTCAGCCTTGAAGCAAACATCAGCAATACAAATAATGCGCTAGATTAGCCAGAAAAACCTGCCCTGGAAGAGGGATAATAATGAAAGACAGTGCAGGGAAAGGAAAAAGAGAAAGAGCTTCATTTACGCACAGGAGGATGGCAACGGGCCAGCTCTCACGGCTTTGATCAGGGCTGGCTGGAGGACCATGCCAGGGAACGCTGTGAGCTGAGCTTTGCTAGAGCAGAGCAGCCGTTTGAACTGACTGGGATGTGAAGAAGGGGACAGACACCACCCAACACAGACACAGACCCAGAATAAATAAGAAAAAAAACATCCCACCCCACAAGGATTATATGAAATAACAGGTACTCTGAGCTGTAGCAGGACATTGTGGCAGCCAGGCCTGCTGCTCGGGCAGCTTCCTCTGCCATCAGCTCCAGTTCTTCCCTTCCCACCACTGCTACCCGCAGAGCCTCCTGTCACACGCTCGCAGAACAGCACTGCCAGACGTCTGGGTTTCACCCAGCAGTTCTGCTTTCAGCAGGTTTTCATACAAATGTGAAAACTCCACACACTGCTGGCTTATAAAAGCCACTCTTCCCCTTCAATGTGGCTGCTTCTGCTGTCACCTCTGATCATCAGGAGGTTGTCCAGGCACTTCCAGGCCTTTGTTGTCCCTCTTACACCTGGAAAATGGGGATCTAGTGCTTTACCAGCCTGGGTAAGGTACCTCTGGCAAGTTCTCCTGCAGAGCAGGAAATGCAGCAGTAGCTACTGTCCAAGCAAAGCTTGGACCTGTCGGTTCTCTTCTGCCATCACTATCTGACTAGACCCCAGTCGTACCAAGCAGTCAGATAAAACTAATTTTATAGTGAATGCCAAAAGAGAGAGGCTTTTAACACTAATCTTCTAAACTGAAGCCATTTCCAAATTAAACCTTCACAGTATTGCAACTTTTGCTTTGCAAGTGCTGTCTGACCCTTGCTGCTGGGAGCGTTTACTAAATTACGAGCCACACCACTTTCCTTCCGGCATTTCTGCTGCGAGGCTCAACATCTCCTAGCGAGAGCCCATCAAGAAGCTTCTTTTAAAATCACATCAAATCTGTAGGGAAGAATGACCCCCGGGAGCACTTACCTGCTACACGACTTTGCAGGTGCTCATTAAACTTCACATTACTACTGTCACTGTAATGCAGAGAAGACGATATTCGGTCACCCACCCCTGAAGCACAGCCAGGAAGTCTGCAAAACACAAAGAGAACGAATGAGGAAGTTCAGGCAGAAGAAGGGTACATAATGCAGTTATCTAAATTAGCAATTGATTAAAATAGAGATTAACTCACCCCCTTACCTAATAAAATTATCATAAAAGCTCAAGAGACCAGAAATAATCAGCTTTGAAGTGATCAGGGATGAGTTAAAACACTGCTTCTCCTGTGGGAAAGTGTGCAACTCACACGGCAGGTCCGTCAGTGCTGTAGACATACCGGCAAGTGAGGACCTCCCTCCTCTGCTTCCATCCTCACCCACCAGCCCTCTCCTTTTAAAACGGATAGGGTCAAATTAGCAGCCGTGTAAATGCAAGGGCTGGGACAGTTCTGTCTGGGATTGGTTTGTCTCAGAAAAGGCACCTAGCTGCTGTAAGCAGCTTGCAAGGTAGAAATACTTGCTCGGGGAGCTGGGTATGGTGAGCTAATGTGAGAAACTGAAAATGCAGGAGAAGAGACAGGAGACAGGTCTAAGAGCATACAGGAAGATGTGAAACACAGAACTATGAAAGGTAACTTCTCTCACCCAAAACATGGCAGTTTATGAAATTCTAGATGAAACAGGAAACAAAGCAAAGCCCTCCAACCAGGGGGGAAGAGGATGCGTCTGACAAGCTGGTTGCAGGCAGAGAAGGGAGACGTTACCCAGCTGCACACAAGTGGGCTGGGGAACAGGAATCCACCGCCTTCGTTACCAGCCGAAACCACCACTTCAAACCCTCCAACTGTCTTCATCCAAAGCCTGATGAAATCATTAATAGTGTGGGCTAAGCGGGGCTTTGGAGCTGGGTCCTTTAAGGCCTCGGCATTGGGCTGGCACGTCCCTTGCTCTCCTGAACCCCTTCGATTTGGCAGCCGTCAGGGATGGCTCAACCCTCCCTCCTCCCACATACCTTCTCTGACCAGACTGTGTGTACAGTTTCACTTCTCCGTTTCCGTCTTCAACTGTGAAGCCAAATTGGGCAAAAGGGCTCTGCCCTGACCTCCCAGCCCCTCACAGTCTGCTTGCGTCTCTGACGCTACCAGCAGCAGCACAGACTGCCGAGCACAGGAGCAAGACACCTCAGTCCCAAAAGGGCTGGATCTGCGCTGTAATATCCCAGTGGGTGTTTGTTAGCCCTCAGGGCCTGCAATGTCTGGTCTCATGGTGGCTCAGGGCCAGTTAGGTTTCTGCAGGCACTTCTGCTTGGAGGAAGGGAGCTACAAAGTGCAGTGCAGGAACTGCTGCTATGGGACTTACACGCTCTCACTTGTTAAAATAATATTTAAATCTCAAAAAGGAGAGTTTAAGTTAGGGTCTCCCTCTACTACATGTGTATAGTTGTTGGAGAGACCTTGAACTTTAGGGGATGGCCTAAGGTCATTGCAAGAAGGTCCCTCTCAGAAGTGGATGCATCTGCATTGCATCCTTACATACTATCACAAACCTCCTCTTGCTTCCTTGGAGGCGGTACGAACCACACGGTATTTGCTGTGGGTCAGCCCTATACAAAAACCTCCTCTCCATGCCAGAAATCAAACTGTAGCCTGCCCCAGTGAAGCTCAGCAGCCAGCCTGACCTTCAGGTCACGGCAGTAAAACCTAGGGTTTTTGCTGAACTGCCAGTCAAGGCTGGCTCAGCCAACTTTGCACGGCCCACGTGTGTGTGGAAACCAAAACAAGCTAAAAAAAGAGCCCTGATGCAGCTGTACCTCTGGGCCAGCTCTCCGTCCCTCAAGCTGCTTGAAGCTTGGCTACCTGCCTCCCTTCCTGTTGCCCATGCTGAGGAGCCAACGGGCAGAAGGTTTTGCTTACACAGCTGAGCCCACATCACTGCAAAACCTGGAATTCATGGATGGGCACACAACAGTGTTGCCCAGCGCACACCCTGGCCACACTCCTTCCCTCCCTCCAGCCTGGAAACCAGAGTCTCTACCTCTCTCCACTACCCAGCAATTACATGTGCTGATGGAAAGTATGCCGCCTGGCAGCAAACCTGCTTTTTCCCAATATAAATGGATATAATAACACTTGGGAGAGAAAGAGCTGGTCCACCCAACAGCCCATTTTGAAGGGGATCTGAGGGAACAAACCAGGAGCATTTTTTCCATCTCCTTTCTCCATTGCACCATTGCCATGGATTACAATTTTAATTCTGCAGAGCAGGGCGCACAGGACAGCACAAGACAGCAGGGAGAGTCGTGCAGGCTCTTCATGGAGTTCACATACTTTATCAGTTTCCCAGAACAACTGCTTCTTAATGTTCATCTTGTTGACAGGGCTGAATTTAGGTTAAATTTTGCCAGGACAGTTGTTTTAGAGGGGACGCAGGTGTGGCAGGAGACCACAGTACAACTAGAAGAATAAGCCACCCCTTGTGCTATGTACCCATTGCACTCAGAGCACCGATTTAAGCTATAGGAAAAAAAACCCACCCATAATAGTAGACCACAATACAATCCACTAAGTGTGTTTCCTGATACCACACTATCTGCAGTAACTCATTTGCAGGCAAGCCCCAAGAATCTGAAAAAACAGTCAACAGGTAGACAGTCACAAAATCCAGCCTAAAATTGTCCTTATGAAAACCATACAGTTTTTGCTTAAAAAACAAACTCAGAAATCATTTAGGTCAGCTCGTGGAACACCAGTGTTAGGTTTCCATGGGTCAGATGCTCTCCCCATGTTACTCACTGCCATGTAAGGAGGATCACAAGTACAGGCTGTGCAGCAGAGGCACACGGGAGCCCTTACTGCCATGTGGAGATACCACAACAAGCAAAAGGGCAGCAGGACATGCAGCTTTGGTGGCCGTTGTGATCAGATGGGCCGAAAACAATCATTCAGGAAAACCAAAGTCTCCCAGTCCCTGACCAGGGTTATTTAGCCTGACTTGTAGGGTGGGAGTGGGTAAAAAAAAAGAAAGATGACTGTTGTTAATATATTGTAATGCTCCTAGCAACAAAAAGAGGAAGACAGTTAGGTGGGGAGGGGCCACCGCCTGAGCTCTTGATAAAAAGGTACAACGCCTTTGGCATGCACAGGTTGCTTCTCCCTTGCAGACTGGTGCAAACACAGAGCACTGTGTCATGCACACCCAAGTCATTAAAAACAACTGTCACCTACCAGCTGGGAGCCAGGCAGCCCTCAGGGCTGATGCCAGTACTGACACTGGATGTCTGACCTTTGGCAAATCAACTCACCTCTCTCCATATCTGTGTCAATCACACTTAATATGTGCATTACACATGTGGGAGCAGTGTGAAGCATACATTTTGCTTAAAACAAAGTTGAAGAAAAGGCTTTAAGTTTCCATTCCTCATTTCTGTACTCTGCTTTTCCTCAAGGACTGGAGGAACAACTTCCATGTAAACCAGAAAACTGGCACCAGTAGCTTTTAAGAGCAAATGTCTAAGAAGACAGACTCACTTCAGTCAGAGCTGCAGAAGAGCATCATCATCACCAAACTCAAAAACCTCACAAAACAAACCACACTACAGCTGCTCTCCTGTCCAAGTGCTGCTTGCCTGGCAGCTCAGGCCAAACACTCCTGTCTGATGGAGATGTGCTGGCTATGGTTTAGGCCTATAGCGCTCGTTAAAGACATGTTAATAGTAATTAATGTTTGCTTAGAGACACTGCGGGATCTCGACCTACCTGACCACATAAAAGACACCAATAGCAACATGTCCAATATTCCTGAGGGATTTTAGTACCGCAGTTACCAAGAGAACTGTTGCTCCCTTCGCTCCAAGCTGAGGATGCAAAGGCCACTAAAGCTCTGGTTCTGCACATCAGCCCGTGGCTTCCAGTATCCCAGTCCTGACTCGCTCAGATTGGAGCAAGAAATACCTACCGGCCACCTTCAAAAAGAAGCCCACACACACGCACAGCAGCTCTACCAAAAACATTGCTCCTTCTCTCTGTACTCAGATGAGAGACAAACTCAGAAGAACGGCAAAAAAGTTTTGTGACAAGCCAAGCCCACGGCACATAATCCTGAACACGCAGCAGCGCTCAAGGATGCATTTTGCAGGGACTGTCCCTGCCTCGATCACCAGTGCCGTGAGGACCCCGCGTGCTGCCGGCCCCACCAAAAAGAGGTGGCGGGAGGTGGGGGGTCTCCACCCAGCGCGACGGGATCCCGCGGAGGTTCCCTGTGCCCCGCCGAACAGAACCGCAGCCCGTCCTCCTACGGCTCACGGGGCCCCCGACAGCGGGATGCTCCGCGCTC
>NW_010261999.1:11303-18907 GCF_000690775.1 Eurypyga helias | reverse complement strand
TCTGTGATTCTATGATTCTAATATGCTTGTATAAGAGGGCAGAGCCCAATGAAAATATTTCCCTTGTATTATAAAAACTGTAGCTATTTCCCCATGTGGGTATTGCCCTAAACAGCATGGCAGCTGTAGAGCCCTGGATTTCTGCCATAACCAAGGAATAAGTGTAGAATCTGACAATCTTTTCTAAATTACTTTAACCTTCCCCTGTTTTAAAATTCAGACATCATGAGACAGTAATAGGCAGTTCATTTCACTTGCTGTGCTGATAATTCATACATAATACAGCTGTTAATTTGGTGAGCTGAAGCATCAGGCATGCTGATATTGTGCACACAACTCTTCATCTCCTTTGGTTATTTTGTGTTCCATCATCACTGAAGATTTTTTTCCAATTCCGTGTTTCATAATAGTATGGAAGTGAACTGAAGAGCTACAATGATTTCCATCTAAACTGCTCCCTCTTTGTCTGCACTACAAAAACCGACATCCCTTTGCCAACATTTTCTTAGACATTTTTCAAATCATAAGAAAGAAAATTATGGGAGTGAGAATACAGAAATGGAGCAAAATCCACTTTTTACCATAAAGTGTGCATTGGAAATGAGTGAGTTTCCTACTGTTCAGAACATACATGTGAACAGTAGGAGACAATGAATGCTCTAAGGATTGTCTCCTGCCTGCCGACACAGTAAAGCAATCACAAGACAGAAGACTGTTTGCCTTTTCAAAAGAAAAAAAAAAATCAGCCTTTTTTTGAGAGCCTGTGGCAGACTTCTTTATTGTCCTCTTTGCCGTGATGCTTCACAACCTCATTGGACTTTTAAAGTTACATACAGCTACCCTTTCCTCTGTGTTTGCTGGTCCTGGGATTTTCCCTGGAATACATATGATTCCCAAAGCTGAAGTCTTTAACAATGTCATTATTTGCATAAAGAAACATAGAAGGAGTTCTTTCAGTTCTATTACCTTTGGAAAAAGATAAAATTTAGTTTAAGTTTTTTTTGCAGATTTGCTTTTTTAACTACACTCTGCATTTACTAATGGGCATTTTTCAACGAACAAAATAAAGAGGAAGGGAACAAAACAACATGCATGTGGGTAGGTACAGAACACTGATACCACCTGTTCATAACAGAACAAGTAGGGTGTTCTGCATACGTTGACATTACTCAAGAACCCAGATACGCAAAATATTTATGCAGAGTGCATTTATCTGAAGTTTAATCCAGGATACAATTAATGTTTAACCTAATCCAGCTCCAAACCTTCAGAAAGCATGAGTCTGCCTGTGTCTCAAGTCTTGACTTACCACCTTTTTCTTCAGTGAATACAGTTAGTTTCTTTGTGTTCACCTTCTGGTTTCTAAATCATTAGGCCATGTACATATCATCTGTTTTTTAATACAGTTGTGAGTATTAGTAACTGAAAGCTTTTATGACTATTTGCTCAACTGACTGACTGAATGAATGATAAATACTCTAGAGAAATTGTACAAAGAAGCTGGAGGTTTAACAAAAACTTAGAATCTTGGAAGACATGATACCACTGCAAAATTAGTGAAACCCCACTACTGAAGTTTCTAAAACTTCCATTTACTTAGTGCTGCATTTTATTGTCCTAGCCGGCAACATTAGGAATTGACAAAATATTAAAATTTGCCCGATAGTCCTTTGATAATTGAGTAATGATAAACATGCCAGTATTCAAAGATAAAGTTAGCACATTCTGCAGAGGCTGAAAAGAGCTCCGGTGACACAACTGGGTCAGGGCGAACCTAACACCAAAAGTGGGTTGTCCAGCCCACTGCTCAGGTCGTTTTGCACAATCTCTCTGTGCCACCACTCAAGTACTGTCCTTCACAGTCTGTCACTGAAGCTTTGTAGTGAAATTGTTTCAAGCAAAGGAATGTCACAAGACCTACCTGGTTTTGGCCTTGTGCAAAGGTTAAATGTAACACCTTGAACAAATCTCCCAGAGAGATAAATTCCTCCTTAAGAAAATTAGGTAAGAATGATAAGGAGTCCCTTTTCAATGAAAAAAAAAAAAAGATAACCTGTCATAATCTCATCTTTTTGAAAGTTCTTTATGGTGATTTGTGTAATGAAGTAAATGCATTATTAAAAAAAAAAAAAAAAGACGGAAAGCAAATAATCAATCTAATAAAATTAAAATCTTAAAAATACTTCTGCAGTACGAAAGTGAAAGCAGCAAATAATCTTGGCATACTTTTTCTAAAAGAGATTGTTTGTTGCTTAACTTTTCTCTCATATATGTTTGCTTTTATTTATTTCACCTTAGACTGGGAAGAAAAAAGCATAACCAAGGTTCCCTGATCCTCCATTCTCACTTTATTAGAAATGGAATCAACAGGATTTAATAAAAGAAGAAAAAGAGGTCACAAGTTCTTCCCTGAACCATAAACAACTTGGTGGGCCACAGCAGGTAAGGGCAATTTCTGAAGCAAATGGAAGAGAAACAAACGAAGTAGCTGGCATCGTGCCCAACCACCTCTGATTCACCAACAAAATCATTCTTTATAACAGGGTTAACTGGGAAAAGTAAGTTGAAGGAAGGTGGGGTGAGATCTGAGTTCCTGCCTCTGGAGCACACAGCTTCTGTTCTCCATCTTGCACTCTCATCATGAGGGAATATTTAAAATTTATTGTAACATTATGCATATTAATACTTCTATGTTTATACTTATTCATGGTCTATTCAACCCTAATGATGGGGTCACTGCCACTTTAAAAAGATTTTTCCAGTCCTCAGCCCAGTTGTATTTTGCCTTAAATATTTGATTAAATTATTTGCTTGTAAACAATCCATATACAAAAATAAAATGCAGAGACTGAATGCTGATTTGCAAAAAAATCAGGTGATTTTTTAAGAAAACTCTTCTGTCATGATGCAGTGTTCAATGTGTTTTCATAGCCTGAAGCAGCCCATTTGAAATCATATTCACTCATCCTGTTTTAATTCTGGTCATCCTTCTGTGCTGGAATAACTAAGGCATCTAAATCACATGAAAATTAAATCCCTTACAAGTTATTTAAATATTCTTTTTATTTATTTTTTCAATAGTATCAGTTTAAGCAAGCTTGAACAAAAGGAATTCATTTCCTTCACTAGATTCAAAGACATAATTAGGTGTAAAACTCAGCTGAATTAAAGTCTGATGATACGATTGGTATGGTCAACACACTTATGAGATTCACATTTTTTGTAAAAACATAGAAAGGAGGACTAGAAATTTAGTACGTCTAATAGCTGGGAGACAGCAAGCTGCCCTGAAGCCACTGTGAGCTTGGCAGCAGTGAAGACCAGCAGCATCCTGTGGTGCATGAGCAAGAGAATCACCAGTTCAAGGGGAGATGATTATGCCACTCCACTTGCCACTTCTTGGGCCACAAGTGGAAAAGTGGCGAGTTTTCATCCCCAAATTCAGGAGAGACATTGAAAAAAGGGTCCAGAGGAGGGACACCAAGACAAATACAAAGCTGGAGAACCTGATGTATGAAGAAATGTTGATGGAATTTCAGTTTGTTTGACCTTGAGGACAGAAGGTGGTTCCAAGGGGAACTAAATCACACTCCGTGAATAGCTGAAGAATATTTGTAGAGAAGATTGAGGTATGCTCTTCACAAGGGATCATGGTGACAAGACAATGGCAACAAGTTGATTCTGGAGAAATTCCCTCTGGATATAAGAAAAATATTTCTCACTGTAAGAACAACTAAACATTGAAGTAGGCTGCCCAAAGAGGTGGTGGAAACACCCTTGTCAGGAGTATTGAAGACATGGCTTAACAGAGCTCTGGAAAACCTAACCTAAAGCTCCATTTTCAACAGAAGCTTGGACCAGATGATCTCCAGAGGTACCTTCCAACCTTTTAATTACTCTTGAATTATGCAGTTTTTCTTTTCTGTCGTATTCTTGCTCCACTTTTGAATATATTTTTTTCCTAAATTTACATTTACCTTCTAAAATAAAAAAAGTATTTAAAGTACATGAGAAAGAAAATGTGCATGGTGTATTGATGCTCAGTCACTCCACTGGATTTGCAAGAGCATGAAAGGGGTATGTGGAAGAAAAATGAGAATGTGCTCTTTATCTGACTCAACTGTTCATGTAATTTCCACAGGAGAGATGTATAATGAGGCTTTGAATTTAAGCTACACTGCCTCTGGGTTCCCGCCTCCAGTTATCAGGCTGCAACTCGAGTCACATTACACTTACACAAGAGTGGGATTACATTCCCCTAATGGGGCAGGATTAAGCCAAAGGAGGTGGAACAGCTTTCAAAGGAGCAACTTCAACACAGGGGGCCAAATTCTACTCTCAATTACACACGTGTGACTGTCACAGTGATTTCAATGGGGATACTCAGGTGTAACCAGGGGTAGACTGCCTTTGTGACATGGAGCAGATGTGAAAAATCCAAGCATAGACTAGACATGAGTATCTCATTTTTAAACAGCCACTTTATTGTGGATGGCAAGCAGCAGAGCTTTAAATAGGACTGTGATCTACTGCACCCTGTTCAGAAGTAAACCTTTCTTCCATACTGGATTCACTTTCACCCACTTGCAACTGCTGAAAATATAGCAAACCTACAATAAGAGACATTGAAAAGTGAAGGTGAGATTCTGGAAAGTGAGCTTCTCAAAGAGCTTACAATTTCTCGGCTTGTTGAAGCGTTTGTCTCACCTCCATCACTGCAGCACCTGCAGTGACAGGCTGTGGTCAGAGCTACTTTATATCCTTCTGTTTTAATTCTTGCAGCTTTAAAAGTCAATGTCTCACTTTTTTTTGTCTTGGAGATTTTTTTACTTCTCTGTGCATTTCTGTTTTCATATAAATTAGCAAGTGTAATAAAACTGTAATGAAGATTTTTTTTTAAGTTTTATGTGATTAAAGGAGATTTTTAACATGACTCACAATATGGATCCCTCGTTTGGAACAGACGAGACAGACTTTGCAGTAAATTTCATCTATGTCTGTACAAGAATGTAAGTTCAACAATATTAATTTACACCAGCAATTTACCAGAGTGCTAATAAATTGTATCATGAGTGGCTGAGGTACAGTCACGTGGAAAGGAAAGGAAAAATGTCAGTAGAAAAGCAAACAGCTGAGTGGAACACTTCTGTCCAATCTATCTTCTGTCTAGGATCAGCTCGTCTGCTGTGAAAGACACTGTCACATGCAGGGGCTCTCAGTATTTTGCCGCATTATGTGACCGTACGAGCAACGCTGACAGAACGAATCATGCGATGGGCAGTGAAGCTGCCTGTCACCCAAGAGTGGGGAGCTCTTGCTGTGCTGAGAAGCTCCTCAGCCCTCAGAGAGAGTGCACGCTGCAGCCTCACTCATGGCCATGCTGCAGACCACTCTGTCATTGAAATAAGAGAAAGAAGGGGAAGGGCAAGGAAAATTAATCTGGCAATAAAGTAGGGATTTTCTCTAAATTAAATATGTATATGCAGGTAACCCAAGCAAACTTGCACTAAAGCTATTGTACTTATTCCCATTACATATGTACTTTTTCCCCCTGAGGAATATTCCCATAGATCTTTAATCAAGTGATTTCACTAACACCTTTTGAGAACTTACTGCCTCTACATCTTCAGCCTAGTGCTACAGCTTGGGAAGGTGAGAATGGAGTCTAAAGCCAGGAATAAAAATACATCAGTGACACATCTTAAAGTTATTAAGGAAAGCTATACTGAAGCCATACTGGACCATATTCTTTAATAGTTAGAACACAGTTCCTTCAGATTATCCTGTAGTTCTATAATTTCCATGAGCCTCCAGAAGCTACCTTCATCTCTCACTGTAAGTTGCATGTCTTATCAAACCATCCAGGAGAGGAGTCAAGGGAAGCCAGGTAAAACTGGGATGTTAGGAGGTGACAAGAGCAGAGTCCTAGGTTTGCATTGAAGTGTGGTGGTACCCTTTGAGAGGGGCTAGGCTGGGACCTTGAAGCTGTTTAGTGCGGACTAATTTACATCATTAAGCATAGGATAAATTATTTATCTGAAAAAAAAAAAAAAAGACAGACAGCCTTTTCACTGTATTTTGCAGAACACAACTTAAGGAAAACCAGAAGGACTAAGCTGTCTGCCTGCCAGGCTGTGACACACTAGTGCCAGATGCTCCTGAATCTCACTAGCATTTGCTGAAGCTGTCTGAAACTGCTTCTCCAGTAGCATATACAGAAAGCATCACATCCTTTCTCTGTAACATATGATGAATTTCAATTCTGATTTTCATACAAAAAAGGCAGAACACTCTAAGTAACAGCAGAAAATTAATACTGAATAATCAATTTATTTGATAAGAAAAATAGCACAAAAGGTATTGAAGAGGAATATTAACTAATCTTCCAGACAATGCATTCACAAATAATGTATTCATTAAAAGGCTGAATAAAATCACTGAGAAAATAAGTTTGCAAATAGTGTTTGGATAGCAGTCATCTTAACCCAGCTTCACACAACTGTCACTAAAATTTACCATACCTAACTGCCCTTTACCATTGTGATTAACACTAATAAAAAGTTCTAGTGATGATTTATAAGCTTGCCAAAAAAAAAGAAAAAAAAAATACACCACAACCCTGCACAGGGCAAGTGGGTGAATAAAAATTTGCAGCACTGACTTAAAGTCGTAAGTATTACTGATTAATAAAGTGTGGTCCCTGTGATATATCTATAATTACTATTCCCATTGCTTTATTCACTTGAGGCTTGATCGTGCATGGCTGGAGTTAGTGGTATTGTGCCATAGGTAGATACAGACATGAGCTCAGGTCTTCTTGGGAAATACTGAATAAACAAATTTCAGTGACATTCATAATGTATAAGAACCACCAATGCCTTCATAGATTTAAAAACAAAAAAGCCATAGAAGTTTTCCTTGTACTTTTCTTTTAAACCATTTTTATTCATGCCATGTCCTGACATTAACCACAATTTTTTAAAGAAATGTGTAATTTCAACCAAAGTATTACTCAAAAAAACCCTGTAGGACATCTTTTCATTAGGATGGTGCAATATTCTTCTTCTCAGCAGAGGACAAGAAAAAGCATAAAGTCCAGGTTCATGAAGGAGTCCAATAATGAGAGGTCTTGAAAAGTAAAATGTTGAGCAATGAAGAAGAAATAATGAATTTATGGAAATAGCATTTCTAGAACCTATTCATGTTATATCTTTGAGACAGATTCATACAATGGAGTTGTTCTGTTCTTCAGTATGCATTTGGATGGCTTTTTACTCACTGGGACTCCACAATCAGGGGTAAATATTAGCCAACAGCTTATTTTTGTATCATAATTGGATTCAAAGATAGCAAGCCTGTAATAATTCATCAAGAATATGTGTCAGTCAGGTCAGTGTAATGTTTGTACTGTGATCATACTACCTTAGAAATTTTTCTTAAACTAAGGATTTACAGAAGAAACAATGACATCAGATGACCTATTATACTACACAAATCTAATGATAATAAAAAGACAGTATCTAAACTGTTCGTTTTGGAGATTTTTTATTTTCTCCAGATACCTAAAATACAATTCCAGAGGTGTCCAAGCCCAGAAGACCTAA
>NW_010261999.1:0-11267 GCF_000690775.1 Eurypyga helias | reverse complement strand
TTTTTTTTTTTAATAAGGAATAGCTTGAGAGAATCATATTGAGACATAACATGGCTTGGGGTCATTTAGGGAAATTGTCTGCCATAGAGAAATTTTATTAAGTAAAATGTCGGACTTAAAGAGTGTTGAGTATACCATTATCTCTTTTCTCTAATACTTTAGTCCTGTTACCAAAAAAAATGCTTTTTGAAGAAGGCTGACCAGTGTTTACAACGTCATGGAGAGAATAATGCAAGTACTAAACCAGGTTACTTGGAAAAATTTTGATGAAGAGCTGGTATAGAAAGAGGAAACTTAAGGAATTCTGTCCCTGCTCCTAAGCTGGTTGCCCTCTCTCATTATCACAACATCAGAAAGGATGTGTTGGTTGGTGTTGTGCCTCTGGTCAGCTTCCTCATCTATATAGTGACCACATCCACCTCTTGCAGGAGCAAACCAGGATGAGGAGAAAATGCTTTTATACTGGTAGCTGTGACAGCTATTAAAAAAGGATCTATTCAAAAGGCCAAGTTCAGTAACAAACAAGAACTCACATAAATGCCACAGAATTGTTCTTAGTATATCTGTAAAGAGTCTGGGTGGTTTATAGTGATAGTGGCCTCTTGTAAAGATTTTACTAGTTGGGTTCTAAATGCCATAATTCAATATATTTTATTTTTTCTCCACTGGGAATGGGAGGAAAAATGTAGTTTTCATTTGAAATTGTCACTTGTCCTAGTGTTTTATTGCTTCAGTGCATGAAAGCATATTGTTGTAGTTAGTGCAAAAAAATTCCAGGCTAGAGGCAGTGTTGTACATAACCATGGTGGTGAAGAGATCGTATCCCACATCCTGGGTTTCATTCTTCTCTGAATTACTTCTGATAAGGCATTTGCTTGACTTGGAAGAATCCAGTTAATTTGTTTTGATGACAAAACCCATCCAAACTCTTCCTTTTTCAGATTCCTATCAACTTACACCAATTCAGTTCATACTTAAGTTGATACATTTGGACAAAATCCTGAATGATAAGAAGGAGGTGTTGCCCTTATCATGATTTTTGAAATATGGTTTCCTTAGGAATTACTTTCACTGAGGGTACATTCTGTGCATATAAAGAGCATAGTCATTAATAAGTTATATACAATGTAGGACTTGAAAAATACATACAAGGTAAACAAAGCTTGGTAGTTAAAAAAAATCTTCGTGGACTGTTAATATACAATGTGACATGAACAAAAGGTCACTGACCATACAAGAAGTGTTTTCAGGAAATCCGGTACCATTTGATTGGAAATAAAAATCAAGAGGACAATTCAACAAAACAATGTTACCTCCTGTTTTCATGGACTGCTAGAAATAAGAGCAGCAAAGTTGTTCAGAGTTTATGAAAGGGGAAGTTATAGCAAATTTTGACCCCTAAATTCTTTTTGACTTGCAGAGTTCAAACAAAAATTTCAGGGATAATTAAATGAGAATGATGCTTCATACATATATACACATAAGAAAATATTTGAATAATAATTAAGATCATTGTTTATAATGTTACACTACTATCACTCATTTGAGAGGATCTAGACATTTTTCTACACTGAAATATTATATTTCATTTCAAACAGAATGTACAGTCTCTGTTAATGCTTGTATAGCTTTTGGAGAACAAATAAACTGGAATTACATGAGCCGAAAAAAGGTAGATCCCAGTCTTTCAAGGAGGAGAACTTTGAGGAAATGTCAAAACCATCACCACCACAAGAAGGTTATGTCAAGTACCATCACTTCTGCACAAGTGAGTCAAAACTTGATTTTAATAAAGAGGCTGAAGCCTAAAAAATAGCAAGGACTCAATCATCCTGACAGTGAAGTAAGTAGGCTGAAATTCTGTGCCATTTAGTGCAACGACTGAGTCCTGACCACGTTATGAACTACAGCACTGCATCAGACAAGATCCTTCTATCCTGTCTCTTGGAAAAGCATAAGAAAGCAAGATACATACAGAGTCATCCATCCATGGTGGATCCTTCTAGAGGCCAAAATTTGTCTGCATTAACTGATTTTGTTCCTTTTCAAATCTATTTACCTCACAGCATCTGTAAAATCATGTGAGAGTGAGCACAGCATAGCTATTAATTTTATGTTGCCTGAAAAAATGCTACGTGTTGTTTGCTTTTATACCTGCTGCCAGATAAAGTGGCATAGCTCGAGTGATAAACAGGCTTTTTATTCCTTGTCTTTGACTTATCCCATATCATAATATGAGCCCATCATGTTTTGGTGGAAGAGCTCTCATTGTCTGCTATAGGAATATTTTAGGAACTGTTGCCTTCATTGTGGTAAATGCAGTTTCCCTTTAAAAATATTCTGGGCCCTTACAACAGACTTTTCATATTTGACTATTATTTTACACACAGTACTGTAGCACATTATTTTCTTTTAAAAAAAAGGCTATTAAAACAAAATGGTTTTGTTACTAAAACTTCAGCATATAGAAATGCAGACACAGAACCTGCGTATCTGCAAAGGATGCAAATGTACTCTACTTTTACAGGTATTTGTAATGAGAAACAGCATAAATGCTATTTGCAGTTTTGTAAGGGACTTCAGTGCTCAGTCATCTCCTTGTCAGGGACATCCAGTGGGTGCCATTTCCAGTGAGAAGGTTTATGACCATGTTTGACCATCCAAAGTCGAACAGGAATGGTGGCCAGTCAGGGCTCTATTGTTCTTGCTAAGAGCAGTAGTTTGTGTCAGGCTTCACTGCCCACACAGAAGGCAGCTGTTTGCTGGAAGCGTATGAAGTGTAATGGTAACTGCTCATGCCATTGTGTGGCTGCTCTCTTTCAGTGACTTTCTTACTGTTTCCCTACCTGTACTGGGACTCACCAGATACAGGATTTATTGCACTGCTGCTGCATGGAGCTGAAACACGATTGCTGCCTGCTCCAGGCAGACGCAGAGAAACACTGCTTTTGAAGGAAACAGCATTCTGGTTTGCCTAATGAAATAAAAGTCTCCATGGACATTTGTTTTACATTACACACTCTCTTACAGATATGGCTGCATCAGACAGCTAAGGGATACTTCAGGGTCAAATTGTGATTTATACCCATCAAATTGTATTCAAACCAGTGGAATTGAGTAGTAAGTCAACATCTGTGTCTGGTAGATCTTCAGGCATAGAGAAACTGGAATACATTTGATTGTGTATTTTTATTTAAAATACATCACATTAGTCTGCACATTTGAGTAAACTTGCAGTCTAACGCATCATGACAAGGAATAGTGTCAGAACACTGACAACTGAGAGAAACACTGTAAACACTTTTTTAAAAAGCAAACAGTTTGCAAATGAGAACACATAAGCTAGCTGAAAGAAGAAACAGCTACAAATTTATTTAATACTAAAGAGCAGGAAAACCACAATCAAGTCCATAGCAGCCTTGCAGCTTGGGTCGGTTTCACTTGATCCTAAAGAAGTATGCAATGTCTCATACTCTAATATTCTGCTATACTGGGTAGAATCTCCAAATCTCAGAAAGACAACCTTCCTGTGGGAAAATCCCTAACTTTTTCTTTACGACCTTGAGTCTTGCTAGGGGCAAGCAGAAAGAACATTTTGGTGATTAAGTGTAGGATAAATTCTTTCGAAAAGTCTTTGGGGAGGGTTAACAGTCATTAGGCATATGGTATTTTTAAACATCCTGGATCAGATCTTCAAACCATGACCCAACCTTTTTTTGTCGTGGGTGTGGTACAAAAGACAAAAAGCTGCCCTTGCAGGGCTCTGTCACACCGCCATGAGCCCGTGCTGTGTACGTTGTGTATCAGGACAGGACAGTGTACCTAATCAAGGTAGAATGAGAAGAGAAAGCAAAACTGCTGTGGTTTCCTCATATGCATCTAAAACTCTGGTTTAGACGGCACTGAACTATGTTGCAGCATACCTATTACATGCTGATAAAAAGATATAATCAGAATGAACTTATAATTCTTAAAATCTCATTATTTTGGAAGAAACTATGCAAACACAAATTGCAATTATTATCCAAATTATACTTTCAGTCTGCTTGTCTAAAGCTGCTGGTGTTTGACTCACTGAGTAGAACTGAATAAAGCAAGGGTTACCAAGCAATTTTAAGAGGCAAGAGTACCTTAGAGCTCTGTGCAAGGTCAAGTTCTTGCGCAGGAACTGCTCAGTTGTTCACACACTGCACTGAACAGTTGTATAGCAAGTATGACAGTTTGGGAACCTCTCAATAAAACAATGGTATCCCTGATATAAATATGAAAGGGAGTTTCTGATGAGTTCAAGAAGAGGAGACCAATCCTACTAGCACTCTAGAAAGAAAAAATGGTTATTCTTTCATAGGAAAATCTGGGATTACAGCTATTACAGATACAAATACAGTATATTTAAAAATCATATAAAGAAAGATTCGCCTCTAATTTAGAAAACAGCCTCCCAAAGATGAGCTAAAAACCTTATCCTTGCCCATCTTCCTCAAATATGTGGCTTTTCCTCTGCAATCTCCTCTTCCTCACTATCCTAAAAAACCTAGTCATGTCATACAGGTCAGCGTGTTCTGGCTACATTTACAACAGGCAAGACCAGAGAATAAGCTCAGAAGCAGAGACTTGGAGAAACTGGCTGGCTGGTGGTTCTTTTCTATTTTCACACTCCGGCTGCTCCAAGTTAGCACGAACTAGTGCAGGTTGCAGCTGTGGACAGATCGTGCAGATAGATGACCATATTCTCATACAAGCAGGCTATATAAGCTCTGCAGGTTAAAATTATACCTTGAAACTCTGTCTGAACACCAACCAGTGGCTAGCAGAGCTCTGGGAACACTGGCCTCATGTTCCCAGTGAGATATACTGCTTAGAGAGCAGAGGTGGCACTCTGATGAGTCGTAGCCCAGAGCGGTGTGTTTGCTGTAACACCAACACCATTGCAAGAACCTAAGTGCCTCAGAACAGATCACAAGAGCAAGGTCTTCATTCAGAAGTAATAATAACTATGTCTCACCAGCGAATGATGGGGAAATGTTATGAGGAAGCTTGCCATCCACCTGCTGAGTTGGGATCACTTCACAGCAGCCAAAGGCTCAGTAATGCTTCCAGCTTGGCTGCCAGCAGACCCCCTCAGTGCGCAGGGCAGGTACCAGCTCTGACCTACCTGCTGGCAGCTTCCTCCAGCCTGCCGCGTCGCCTTAAGCCTTATGTGCACTGAGCTGTGGCCAGCAAGCTCTCAGCCGTTTCTCAGTCTCACCCACACACTGGGCAAGGCATCTGACAGCAGTGAGCGAGCTAAATGAGGCAGAGATCGAGGGTCCCCATTTTCCCTCACGCGACCCCCGCCACACTGCTCTGACACTGCTGGGAAGATGGAAGCTGGCCAGATCTTTCCTCCCGTGGGGGCTCTGGGCCCCTTCTGGCGGGTGTTGTCAGCACACTGCAAACACCCTCGACCAGGACAGCCTTCCAAAAAAAGGGCTGAGGTGCCCAGCATGAGGCTTCGGTGTGATTTAAGCACTTAGGCCCAAAACTGGGATCCTCAAAACTCTGCTCAGCTGATGTCTCAGTGGCACCTGACCTCTATGCTGGAGTTTGTCACACACCCACAGCTCTGCCTGCATGTATGACCAGGCCTGGCTGCTCCTGACAGGCCACAGACCTCAGACAAAACCCATCCTCCCCATGGAATCAAACCTGCAAAGGTTTCAACCCCCTATACTCTCATTTATTCTTGCCAGTCTACCCTGTGCTGCAGAATAGATTCGGTGGGAAGGATGGAAACACCCAGCCACACACACCCACACCTCCTCTAGAGGACCCACCCAGTCCTCTACATACAGGGTGTATAGCCCAAAACTGGGGACACTGCCTTGCCTGGGGGAGGGACACATGGCTGCATGCCCTCAGGCGTGGAGGGAATCTGAAACCAGGTCTGCAACATCCTAAGTAAACGCTGTAATCACTGATCAGTTTTAGAGTAGAGGGAGCTATCAATACGGACGTCTTCTGAAAATTAAAAATTATACCCACATTTTTAAAAAGTTAAAGAAAAATAAGAAAGGACCTAAGTGTCCGCTATTAAGAAGGAACCTGTCCTGCAAATTCTGAGAGGTAACTTCTAGCAGGACTGGGGCCTATGTCCTAAAGAAGGGTAGCACTTGTGATGCAACCCTCTGCTCAATAAGCAGCAGGCTGTTTTTCTGTGAACCCCACTCAGGAGCACTCAGCTCTCTCCTTCCACCCGCCATGGCTCTCCGCAGCCTGTACTCCATCACAGAGACAGACGTCCAAAGTAGCTGTTGCAGCACACGCACAGCCCCACAAAAGCTCACCCTGCAAGCGTGGGCAGCCCTCGCTGTCTCCCAAGCTTTGGCCATGGTGCAGGCTCTTAGACACATGGAGAATGGCACTAGGGCAGAGCTTCATCTCCTTGCCAGGCAGCACGTGGCAGAGGTGCGGTACAGCCCCAGTCTGCGCCTCCTCACCAGCCTCATGCTCAGGTGGAATGCCTGCAGAATCACACGGGTCCTTTCCCATCATCGGCTTTACACAGCAGGTGCCATGTGCGAAGTCTCATGTCCCAGCTTTGTGGACAGAGGCCTGCCATCCCATCACGAAGTTCATGCATGGACTCAGTGCCAGGTGAGATGGAGGGGATCCAGGTGAAGCCTCGCCCAAGCTGGCTGCCGCACCCTGCACGTAGTTGGGGCTGCACCACTGGACCAAGAATGTCACATGCCGGAGGCAGGGCTGAGGAGTGTGGGAACTCAGGGCGAGGAGCCAGCCAGGGCTGGGCTCTCCCACATCTGGATACTTCCAGGTCATGGCCTGAGCAGTGCAGGGGGAGGAGGAGCAGGGATGCATTAAGGCAAGGGCAGGCAGCCACACTCCTGAGAACAGGAAACTTTCGGCTCTCAGCCCTGACCTCCCTGGAACCACCCTGGAGGGGCTTTCACAGAGGGAGAAATCCTTGACTGAAACACAAGCCCAGCTCTCTCATGTAAGTTGTGCAGACCAACTACCAATACTTCATTTGAACTGTAACAAAGGCGTGACAAAGGTCATCAGAGACGCCTGATCTCTACCATCACTGAGACATCAGCTCTGTCTGTGGTCAGTGCCTCTTCCCATGCACATGTGAATCTGAGGTAGCTCTGTGCTTTGGGAACTATTCTGCCACAACTTTTTTCAGCATCCTTCCTAGGGAGAGAGTGCCCATCTAATCATCCTGCCACCGACTCCCCAGCCTCTGCCGAAGAGGTGGGAAAACGTCCTTTCCCAGAGGACGTCTGCAGCCTCTCGCTAGCGGCGAGCCCTTTCACGATCCCACGCAAGGCTGGGCTGCACCGTGAAACAAGGGCTTGAATACCAGAGGGCGTTATCAGGGTGTTACAGGCTCTGTGTCATGTCACAGGTAGACATGAAACACTTCCATCCTCCCGTTTTCACGTTGCCCTCGCAATTGCCTTTACCGCTCTACTGCCTCTGAGAGTTCCACTGACCTAACTGGAAGCACTAGTTATTTGTTCCTTTTAGACCCCACATTCACAAAAGCCCGTACCTCCCCTGACTCTGTGGACTTTATACCCAAATAAGAAATACCTTGCAGTATATATTTTTTTAAAGTATAAAACAATCATTAACTAAAGGGCAACTCAGAGTAACATCACCTGACTAGAAGACATGATTAAGAATTGGAGCAGATAACTTACCATACTTAATTGATCATTAACTAGTTATATTTTTGTATTCTCTGCTTGATCAACAGCTGCTTTAACACTTGCCTTTGGTTCAACTGTATATTCAAACGTATGTCAAAACTAAAAATACTTTTGGAAATATAAAGCACAGAAATATCTTGCTGGATAGTTGAAGGCAGATTAAGGAATTAACATATTGGTTTAATGACTGTAATAGTCAGCCAAAGATTTGATCCTGTAGTAAAAGACTTCCATTTTCCTTTTACTTTTTTTTCCCATCTAGACACAGTCTTTGCAGCACAAAATTTGTACTGTTAATTGCAATGCTGCTACCTGTCTTGCTATTTCATTCTGAATTCCTCTTTTTTTTCATTGATGCACTTACTGAAGTGCATGAAGAGACCAAATCCTCTTGTGGAAGTTAACAACAATTGTGCCATAGAAACAGGAATAAGCACAGTGATGGGAAATTATTTTGTGGGAATTTAGTATCTATAAGACACAAGGCTTCCTGTCTATATTAGCCAGTTATTACTGAAGAGTTATGTTAACATCATCATGTTCTTTTATTTACTATTGTTGACCACATTGCTTACAGCATTGCTCTAAGGACCTCTGAGGACCATGGCCCATTGTATTAGGCACTGCACAACTGTTGATCAGCCCTTTGCACCCTCAGATAAATCCCTGCTTGAATGACCTAATGATTTCAGAAAGAAATGTTTCTTTATAAACAAAATATTCACCAGGAAAGACGACAAATAGACAAAAAAAAACCCATTTATTTGATAGGTGTAAGAAGTTTTAAGAAGGCTTTCATAATCTTATGGGCTTTTTTATTTTTCTTTTTTTTTTTCTGTGATAATGATTTAATAAGTTAAATTAAAACTGTGAACACATTTCCCAAATGTAATCAGTTCTGAAGAGCCAACGTACTGTGGAAGCAGGATCCCAAATGGTGAAATTTCACTTCCAGGACTATTTTAATGAGCAATTCTTCCACTCTAAAGTACTCTATAAGAGTGTTGTTACCACAAAGAAACATGATATGTGGTGATCATTGCAAAAATCTAAATGTTCTTGCCTTTGCCACTATATATTTGGCAGAGATCACTAGCTTTGAAATAAGATGGGCTCAACGAATTGAGGACACATCACTCGGAAGTCCACTGGGGCTTTACTCGTAAAGAAAATTAAGATCAGGGCATAAAACAGCTGTGCTTACCAGAATGACAAGCAAAGATATCTTGAAAACTAACTTATTAGAAGAAAAACTGCGAACCACAGATCAGAGATTTAAAAACATAGCATTGAAAAAAATGTGAAGAAGATTTGCCTAATCTCTTGAATATACTGGTGCTGTGTGAACACTGGGAGTTAGTTGTTTCCCCAGTTCACTACCAGTAAGCCAGTAAGATCCACAATGAATGCTGGACTGAAACACTATCATTTAAAGTGTTTTAATTTGAGGCCTCTGGCCACTAAGTGCTCAATTCTGCTCATCCTGACACTATTATCTAAACTGCCTAGGGTTTTCATCCAGAAAAGGCCCAACCCTCCATAAGGTTATTAGAATAACTGAAAGAAGCTCTGACGTTTCAAGTGCTAAAATAATTAAATTCCTGCTACAGGTGGGGGGAAAAAAAAAGTTAAAAAGAAAAAAAAAAAGAATATTATCAATTCATTTTCAGGTAGAGGAAACTTTGCATCTTTAGGACTCTTCAAATCCTGTGCTGTGTGCAAAGTCTGAAAATATTCTGCAACAGCCAGTTGGGCACTTGCCTGACTCAGAATGAGCCTGAATTTGAGTCAGACTGGTAGGGTCAAATCCTGCAAAATCTTCCTTGCTTCGTGTCATGAAGGTGAAATACATGTAAATTTGAACTTCAGAACTGGTGTAGGGTTAATTCTGTTAAGATTTGCTAAAAGTTCTCTGTGTAAAGTATAATGGAAGTAATTTGTATGTAGTCTCCTACCCCTGAATTCACAACGTATGAAATCTCCCTTAGGCAGCAATAAGTGAGACAGGGAGTGGCTGTTTTATTTTATAATATTCTGCACATTCAGATGAGCTATTGACTCCTGTTTCTCCTTACCACACCAAGCAAGATGATTTTACTGATGCACTAGTAGCTTAAGAGGGTTTTTCCCTTATAAGAGAAAATTATGCAATCATTTAAGGTCAAATACAGAAAAAAATTAGGGTGGTGGAAAGGAAATTACTTTTTTCCCTGCAAAATCACAGTACTGATTTTATACCCACATATCTAGAGGATCTTTTCTACTAACTTCAGTGAGAATTGGACTTGAGCCTTCAGAGCTACACATTCCTGTTTCACTAGAGGTTAGCTGCAAATCTTTCACTACCTTCACAGAAGGGCCTGTGTAAACTACAAAGTTTGCTCCTGCAATTTGTGATTCACTAGAGTGGTCTAATATTAATTACTTCAGATTACTTACAGTAAGCTTTGAAGGACTAGGACCTCAGTTTGTATCTTCTAGTTGGGGAAAAAAATGTTTGGGCTCCAAATACTGGAGTATTTTTTTTAAGTATCATATATATTCTAAGTTCTTCTACACATCATCCTATCTTTGTAAAAAAAAAGGTTAATTTATGGGCTGTAGTTAAAACCTTCATAAACTTTTCAAGTTAATTCCCACCATATTTTACTTTATCATGCACAGTGACACGTCAGTATTATCTCTATATACCTGCTAAGTTTAACACTTTTCAAACAACACCTTGTATTTGTGACAGTTAAAAATAAACACAAAGTTTTACCCATGAGAAAAAAAAAAAAAAAAGAGTACCAGGATCATGGTTAAGATTCCTTTTCTAGGAAATGTTGCTCTCTTGATCATGAATTCCCTGAGTTATTGGGAGTTTAAAATGGTTTAAATGTGTTTGATGGAAAATTATTACAGCTTTGCAATATAATTTGTTCTGTATGTGAGGAAATGTGCAACTCCTAAATCTAGAAAACAGCACTTACCCACAAACCTTCTAAACTGCACAAAGAGTCCTACCCACTGGCAAATTTCATAATTCCACATTAGCAGACTCAATTACAATATCCGCTGCAAATAGCATATCAGTGCATTGCGGTTATAGCAATCAGCCTGCTTTCTTCCAAAATGGAATTTCATGGCTCTGAACTCAACCGCAGTGACAAACAACACAGAGTTTGGAGAGGAATCGCACAGGTTCGCGCCAAACCGTTTTTCATTCCCGTAGAGAAACAGCAGTGACAGTGGACCGGGTCATGACAGACCTGGGATCCACTATGCACCCACCCAAAGTGCCAGGAGAGTTTGAAAGCTCAAGAAAACTAATTAATAAATAGAAGGAGTGACATCTATCTAAAAGATGCCTCTTTCTCCCTACTTTCCAAAATGCTGCTTGCTATTGAGTTAAATGCTTTTATTGATCCCAACCACCTAAAACAAGCTTTACAGCTTGCAATATCCACAAACCCAGCATAAAGGGACAAATACAGAGGGCAATTTTCTACTCCCAAAGAAGATCTTGTATCTAAGCTTCTTCCTCTCTCTTAATTGATTTGCTTCGATCAT
>NW_010261998.1:917-1922 GCF_000690775.1 Eurypyga helias | reverse complement strand
CAAACCATTGTGTGATTCTATGAAACCCGGCTACTCTTCCCCCCGTCGAAGGTGCTCAACCTCAGACCCGGTCAGGGCTCCGAGCGGGCCGCCCCGACGTCTCGCCAGCATCTGCAGCACGTGGGTGGGACCCGATGTTGCCCTTTTGTAAAGCCTTAACTGGAAAGGATGACACTTTCCCGGCGTGCTGGGTGGTTCCTTTTCGCTGTCAAATGGCACATTCCCGTCTCTGAAGCTGCTGGGGGCACCAGGCCTGTGGTCGTGTTGAAGCAGTGAAGCGACACGCTGCAAACTTTCTGTTTTAGGTGGAAAACAAGGAGATTTCTGTGTAGTCTTTGGGCTTGTTCAGTCTGGAGAAGAAAAGGCTCTGGGAAGACCTTATTGCAGCCTTCCAGTACCTGAAGGGGCTACAAGGAACCTGGGGGGGACTTTTTACAAGGGTCTGTAGTGACAGGACAAGGGGTAACGGGTTTAAATTGAAAGTGGGGAGGTTTAGATTGGATATCAGGAAGAAGTTCTTTCTGGAAGGGTGAGGAGGCCCTGGGACTGGTTCCCAGAGAAGCTGTGGATGCCCCATCCCTGGGAGTGTCCAAGGCCAGGCTGGATGAGGCTTGGAGCAACCTGGTCTAGGGGAAGGGGTCCCTGCCCATGGCAGGGGGTGGCACTGGGTGGGCTGTGAGGTCCCTTCCCACCCAAACCGCTCTGGGATTGTATGAATCTGGACCTTGGTGGAGGTGGGGAACGGAAACAAACCACCGTGAAGGAGCTATGGAGTATTTGTCAGTGGGAATTTGAAAGCCAAGATCGACCAGTGTCTGCAGGGGATGCTGGAGTGAGGTTGATGGGAACAAAACTGCTTCCTGATCTCTCCAGCCCTGCCTCTCGGGTGCAACGCGCTCCCTTTTGCAACACGCTCTGCCTGCTGGAAATTTAGAGGGTCCCAGGCACAGACCCTTCCTCCTCCGGCAGCCTGATGCACAGCCTCTTCCTGGCGCGTGGAGCGGC